>NC_080177.1:79884770-80017869 GCF_950295315.1 Erinaceus europaeus
ATAGCAGAACTTGAATCTGAAGTTTCTGCTGCTTTTATTTTATCTGCTGCTTTCTAGCCTGATACATTGACTATTTAGATCTTCAGATAATACTCTTTATAACAAAAGAATAGAACATTTGAAGGTAGGGAGTTTGGCATGATTGGAGTAGACAAGGATAATGAAAACTTGTTATATCATATTGGTCTTTAGGTGGTTATATAATTTCTACTGTATTATTTTGGTAATAGAAAGAGCAAATTTAGCTTCTGTTTCTGCTAAGTGACTTTCAAGGGTAGCTTCAGTTTAAATGAAATTTTTTTCATATTATGAAATTACTTTGGAATAAGCTTCCTCTTCCTCGACTGTACTGAGAGACAGGTGCTATTGGAATGGCAATATAGTGTTGAAGGAAATAGTCAACATATTTGAGAAATCTCATGAGTTGTACGTGAAGATTAAAAAGCGTTTTAGTCAATAAATGAGATAGTTGTGTATAAAGTGATACCATAGACTCTGAGAGGTTAGATAGTGTTGACCATTCATTGATTACATAGTATACCAGGTAGGCTAGGGGAAGGATGCCTAGACCTGAAAAATACAATAACTGTTAGATACATACGACTGTTTAGAACTGGAAGCACATATAGTACAAATTGAAAGAGAGAGAGAGTGGTAAAATACACGGTAGGTTCAAAGGTTAAGTGCACCAAGATGTAAGATATAATATTAACAATTTAAAAATTGACTGCATGTTTTTTTTGTTTTTTGTTTTTTGCCTTCAGTGGTGTTTGTACGATCCACTGCTCCTAGCGGCCATCCCCCCGCCCTTTTTAATTGGCTAGGACAGAAAGAAAGTTAGAGTAGGGGAGGAATAGAAAGCGCGAGAGAAGGATAGACACCTGTAGGCCTGCTTTACCATTTATGGACGCACTGGATCGACCTTCCCGTGGTGCATCCCGCGAGTCCCCATTCATTGGGGAAACTGACGATCCTTCCTAGCCGACTGAATCCACATGGATCCCAGTCACTTTCAAAGCCATTAACTGGCTACGGAAGAAGGGCAAACGCTAGAAGAAGAAGAACCATTTATGAGGCCACCCTCCTGCAGGTGGGGAGGCTTGAACCGAGATCTTTGTGTGCACCCTTGCACTTCATGCTACATGTGCTTAACCCGGTGTGCCACTGCCCGACCCCCCCTTGGTTCGTGTGTTGAAGTGATATTAGCTGTATTTGGGTAAAACATAAAATTCATTTGTTTCTCTTTTAAAAATGTGATTTAGGAAGATTAAAATTGCACATGTCACTTGCATTTGTGACTTGCAGCTTATATTATTAATTACTTTTTTTATTACCACAGCACTGCTCAGCTTTGGCTCTCGGTGGTACTGGGGATTGAACCTGGGACCGTCGGTGCCTCAGGCATGAAAGTCTTTTTGTATAACATTAATGCTAACTTTCCAAACTTATTTTATTTTAGATTTATTTTCTGTCATGAGAGAGAGAGTCAGTCAGAGCATAACTGGCACGTTTGATGTGTCATGACTTTCCCGACAACCTAGTCTCCCTTTCTGCCTGTCTTCCAAATTCCACCTACAGTTGAAGTCATCTGGTTTTCAGCCTTCTCTTTCTTACTCAGCCCACCCAACTCTTCAAGTTCCATCCAAAGTGAGCAAAGATTGGGATTTTAGTGTTTTTGGTCTAATATCCAGTGGGGTTTTTTTGTTTGTTTGTTTGTTTGTTTTTGGTTTTTTGCCTCCAGAGTTATCACTAAGGCTTGGTGCTTGCACTATGAGGCTCCACTGCTCTTGGAGGCTATTTTTCCCATTTTGTTGCCTTTGTTGTGGTTGTTATTTTTCTTGTTACAGTGTTGTTGTTGGATAGGAACTGGGACCCTTGCGCCGGTCCTTGCATCTAACCCTTCTCTCTCATAAGTTATTAAGTCTTTTTTTTTCTTTTCTTTTTTCCCCACCATGGTTATCACTGGGGCTCATTGCCAGCACTATGATCCACTCCTCCTGGTGGCCATTTTTTACTATGATTTGTCTTGGTGTGGGCTGTTTTGGATTCAGAAACACGGGTGTTCATTCAGCTTCCTGGATACCTATGTTTTGAACATTGCCCAAGTGTAGAAAATTTCTGCTAAGATGCCTTTGAATATGTCCTTTACTCCTTTCAGTCTCTCTTCTTCCTCAGGGATCCCAATAACTCTCACATTTGATTTTCTGATAGAGCCTATTTCACAAATAGTTGCTTCACTTTTCCTAAACCTTCTTCAACAGCATACAATTTTTAATCCATCAGAGTCTTCTGCAACTTCGATTGGAGTCTTTGTGTATTTTATAACTCTGGTGAAATGATTTCCGAGAGCTTGAATTTGTATCTGTTTGTTATGTTTAGATTCCTGTTACTGTTTAGAAAGCAATTCAGCTTTCATAGTGAGTTTTCTGAATTCTCACTCAGACATTTTTTTTCCAGGTATTTGTGTGTTTTCTTAATGGTTTTTTTTTTTTTTTTCATATTTGGTTAAGTGTGGTCTCTGCTGTTCAGTGAGTGGTGTTACTGTGGCTGTGATGTTTATATGTTGTTGGGGAGGAGTCATCCTGCTGTGACAAACTAGAGTCTCGCTGCTTTGTTTCAGTTTGTGCTCTGGCTTCGAGACGCATACTACCACAGCCTGAGCAGACGGCACAGCTTTCCATAGATAAATTCACCACCTTCTTGGGCCCAGCCCTGTGTCTGCTGCATAGCTACCAAAATGGCATGGCGGCTAGCTCAATCTGGGGTGTGTATATGTGTGTACGCACCTTGGTCTTGAGTTTCCCCCAACCCTTTTTCCAAGCACACACGCACCCACCTGTGTGGCTCAGTGAGTGTCTTCTGAAGCTCCAGTTGTAATGTGTTGTTGGGTTCCCAGGTGTTTTTTGTTGCTTATCTAGTTGATGAGAGTGGCTTTGAGTGGCTGCCGTTCCCTGGCCACACCCCTGGACGTCCCTGACAAGCACACTTTATCGCCCCCATAGCACCACACTGCTAAGACCTCCAAAGTTCTCGGCCCCCATTATTGCATATTAAGAAAACCCCATTTATAACAGCTTCAGGAAATAATTGGGCATACATGTTGAAATATAACTAGCATATTTGGTATATTATATAAGCACTATACACATTATATACACTATACACATACTTGTAACCTGAAGGTGTACAATGTGTTGATACTCTTATGTGTTATAAAGTGATTATCCCCCACGCTTTCCCACCAGGGTTGTGGATGACTCCACTACTGGTAGCCAAGTTTCCCCCCTTTTTTCTCTGATAGAAGGTGAGAAACAGAAACAAAGAGGGGAAGAAACATGTATAGCATTGCTCCACCACTTGCAAAGCTCCTCTTTGCTGACACCCCGCAGGTGGATACGTGGGGACTTGGGGGTTTGAAGTCAGCTTCTTGCACATGGTAATATATGCACATTTCTACCTACCTCCAAATTTATATCTACACACACATACTCACTTTCTCTCTCTCTCTCTCTCTCACATTTCTGTCATCTCAGAATTGTTCTTTTCATTTTTCTTTTTCTTTTTTTCCCCCTGCAGATGGGGACTGGGTGCTTGAACTATGGTCGTTGTACACTTGTGCTTTTCATTTTTTAAATTAATCCCTTCATTTGTTTTCTGAATTTCTTTCTAAATTTGCATGTCGTCTTATCTATTCCCGTGACTAGACACACAGACAAAATCATGACAATATTAAAGACTTGAAATTATACTTCAGAACTATAACTTTCATACCTGAAGCTCCAGCGTGTCAGGTTCAGTCCCCTGTATCACCATAAAGCAGAGCTGAGCAGCGCTCCGGAGAGAATGAAAATGTTTCACACTGATTTTTTTAACCAGATTTGAAAATATTTGTCTTTCTGTTGCTGTTTTCCATTGCTACCACAGACCCTCGTTTAGTCTAATATAGTCCCATTTGTTTTTTGCTTTTTAATGCATTTTCTTTTGCTGCCAAAAAAAAAAATAATGTAAGTTTAAAGATAGGGAGATGGGAAGGGCCATGAAATGCTGCTTTTTTTTTTTTTTTTTTTAAACATAGGAAGTTAGACTTGGATGAGGTCAAGTAGTTTATGAACCTTAAGAATGAGGGAGGAGCAGGACTCTACATTTTATTTATTTTGGGGTAGAGACAGAGAAATTGAGAGGGAGAGGGCGGGAGGGAGAGCCAGACCTTCAGAACTGTTTGACCCACTTGTGAGAGCTTCCCTCCTGCAGGTAGGGACCGGGGGCTTGAAGCCCGGGTCCCTGTGCACCGTAACAGGCGCTTTACGAAGCCTGCCGCTACCTGCCTCCAAGGAGCTATTTTAAAACCCCTGCCACTACCTGGCCTCCAAGAAGGAGCTATTTTAAAACCTCTGCCGCTACCTGCCTCCAAGAAGGAGCTATTTTAAAACCTCTGCCACTACCTGCCTCCAAGAAGGAGCTATTTTAAAACCTCTGCCACTACCTGGCCTCCAAGAAGGAGCTATTTTAAAACCTCTGTCTTGGTTAATTTGCAAAGGGATATGATGCAACCCAATCAAAAAGAAAAATTGTTGCTTAAAATGGTAACAGCACTTTATTTTTTCCTGTAGCTTGGCTTTTAGTAGCATACACATTAGAGGCCTTATGTTCAATTAAAAAAAATACTTCTTTTTTTCTTCTTCCCATTCATTACTTTCCAACTTTAAAAGTTATAGAGTCTTCACCTAAACTTCATTCTACTTCCTCATAGATCACCTATTCCTGTATGCTTCCAGAGTCTTGAAAGGCTCCATTATTCTCTCCCATTGGATTTCACTTCTTTTTGTAAAGCTGTATAACCTGGGTGGAGAAGCAGAGGGCTTTGTACATGTTCTAGTTTTAATTTGTGCCTTTTTTTTTTTTTTTTTTAAGTTTTACTTATTTTTATCAGAGAGTGAGAGAAAGCTACACTGGCATGTCTTTATGACTGGACATAAATATGCGTGAGCAGTTGACTTCCGTATAGCTCTAGAGGACTAATGATGGGCACACATGACATTTTACCTGATTGGTCCCTTTTTGGAGCAGAAAATAACTAGGAAAGGACAAGTTTACTTTCTGTGTTGTAGGTTTAGTAATTTGTAACCTGTGAAGTATGATTTGAATGAGAGTGGGGATTTTAATATGAATTGTGAAGCGAAGAAGAAGAAAGTCTGCTAACCTGTTGTCCTTCTTTCTCTTCCCTGGGGCCTCAACTCCTCGATTTGTATTGTGAATTATAGCAGAAGTCTGGAGAAAAGCCTGTTCCAGGTATGGTTACTCTGATGTTATTCTTTAACTTGAAATAAGGCCAACTTTTTTTTTTCCCCCCCATTTGTATTTTTTATTTCTTCATTATTGTATAAGGACAGAGAGAAATTGAGAAGGGAGAGGGATATAGAGAGAGGGGAAGAGACAGACACTTCACCACTCGTGAAGCTTTGCCCCTGCAGGTGGGTGCCAGGGGCTTGAACCTGTGTCCTTGTGCACTGTGATGTGAGCACTTAACCAGGTGTGCCACCACCCGGCCACAGACCAACTTGTTTAATCTCCTAACAACTATTGCATGTGTGTTGAGTAATGGCTAATCTGTCCTTCTAAGTTCTTTCATTGTCATTTGTTATTACCAACATCTGAGTTATTACTAACTTCTGTGTTGGAAAAAAATTAAAAGGTGCTTTTTGCAATAATGATACGCATATTTCAAACATGAATTGATAATGGGAAGAGTAGCTATGGAGAAACTGAGGTGACTTTTTACATCACATCTCAATGTGACAAAAGGCTTTTTTATTTCATCATTGAAAGTTAAACCATTTAACTGAGATATAACAAGTATTTGTCTTGTTTATGCATGCTATCTACTTTAAAGGTGTTTATTTGTCTGGTTCCACGGTTGTGCATGGGTACTAAAGCAGTTTGCTTGGGTGATAAGTGCTTCTTATACATCAACCTGACAAATAGGCCAGATTTAGAACTTGAAATTAAAAGTTCCAAATGAATCTGAACGAATCTGAATCATTCACATTAATCATTGTCTACATTGATCTCATCCCTCTACCACCAACATTCCAAAAACATCTGCTCCTGATGCCAAGTGGATCAAACAAAGAAAGAGCCAGAACCTGTACCAGAAACTGTCAAGCCTGAGGAGAAGGAGACCGCAAAGAATGCCCAACAGACAGGCACTAAAGGCCCCCCTGAAAAACGAATGCGGCTTCAGTGAGAATTGCTCAGGAGAAGCCTGCAGGACTGCTTTGCCATTACCATACCTCGTTACTGTGACAGGCTCTTGAACATCCAAATTCTTTGTCACAACTCTGCCCTCTTTAAGAAAGCTGTGCAAGAACCCTCATGTCCCCAGATTTTAAAAAAAATGAATAATAACATTTTTATGTTTCTTTTGTAAACTTTCCCCTTCTGGACTTGACAGCAACCTCCTTATTCACATATGTTCTATATATATATTTTAAAAATAAAGCTATCGGTATAAATTGTGACTTTTGCCATCTTATTTCCAGGTGCACTTTGTAAACACGAAGGATTTTTAAAGTTGTAACTAGACTCACTTTTCTTTATGAGTTGCATATTTCTCAGTATTAAAATAATAAAGGTTTAGTGGCCCAGGCGGTGGCCCCAGTGGATAAGGTGTTAGCCCTTGAAGCGTGAGCTCCTGCATGTGCCAGTGATGCTAGGTTCTGGTTTGCTCTCCCTCTCTCATCCTCTCTGTTCTGATTCATTCATTAATAAATGAAATCTTTTTTTAATCTTCCCAGGCAATATCTTTAGTTCACCTACATGCTAGGTATCAGGCTCAGGCAAAAATTACTAAAGCCAAGGGCCCCTTGGAACATACCTAAAATAGACTTCCTAGCTTCTCACCTAAAGACCCCTAATGTCAACTGCTCTATTCCTACCTTTGGGTTCTGTTTACTAAATAAATTACCCTGCTTTATATCTTACTGCCTTTCAGCCACCAAGTTGCAGATGCTATCATGATGCCATCCTGACTTCCCTGGGCAGACGACCTCACTAATGGGTCCCGGAACCTCACCTCTCCAGAACCCTGCCCCACTAGAGAGAGAGAGAAACAGGCTGGGGGTGTAGACTGACCTGCCAATGTCCATGTCCAGTGGAGAAGCAATTGTAGAAGCCAGGCCTTCCACCTTCTGCACCCCATAAAGAATTTTGGTCCATACTCCCAGAGGAATAAAGAATAGGGAAGTTTGTTTGTTTGTTTGTTTAAAAAAGGAGACAACAAAACGGTAGGATAGGAGGGGTACAACTCACACAATTCCCACCACCACATCTCTGTATCCCACCCCCTCCCCTGATAGCTTTCCCATTCTCTAGCCCTCTGGGAGCATGGACCCAGGGTCATGGTGGGATGCAGAAGGTGGAAGGTCTGGCTTCTGTAATTGCTTCCCCGCTGAACATGGGCGTTGACTGGTCGGTCCATACTCCCAGTCTGCCTCTCTCTTTCCCTAGTAGGGTGGGTCTCTGGGGAAGCTGAGCTGCAGGACACATTGGTGGGGTCCTCTGTCCAGGGAAGTCTGGTCTGCATCTTGCTGGCATCCAGAACCTGGTGGCTGAAAAGAGAGTTAACATACAAAGCCAAACAAATTGTTGAACCATTATGGACCTGAAGGCTGGAATGGTGCAGATGAAGTGTTGGGGGGTACTCACTGCAGACTATTGTGTACTTCTGCTTTCAGGTATATATTTTGCCCTAGTTTATGGACACTTGTGAACATATGCTCTTACCTCAGGGGACCTGGTCTATATCTGGGTTTTGGGACTTCGTTAGGAAGTGAACCTTGTGGAATGGAATTAGAGAATACTATGAAAGGAAAGGTCTCACCCTAGTAATGAAGCTGAAGGGTTGTCGTTCCACAATTAGGGAAGTTTTTAATGGAGGGATGGCATACAGAACTCTGGTGGTGGGAACTGTATGGACTTATATCCACTATCTTATAATCTTGTTAATCATTGTTAAGTCACTAATAAAAAATAGCCCCTCCTGCTTCATGATCAGTGAAACAGGTTTGTGAGTATCTCCCTATCTCCCCCCTCAATTTCGTTCTTTTTTAAAATTATTATTATCTTTATATATTGGATAGAGAAAGCCGGAAATTGAGAAAGAGGGAAGGGGGTGATAGGGAGACACTTGCAGTCCTGCTTCACCACTCATGAAGCTTTCCCCCTGCAGGTGGGGACCCGGGCCTTGAACCCGGGTCCTTGTGCACTGTAACGTGTGCTTAACCAGGTGTGCCGCCACCTGCCACCTCCCCCCTCAATTTCTATCTGTCCTTTCTAATAAAAGTAGGAGGAAGAAAATGGCTACCAAGAGCGGTGGATTTGTAGTGCAGGCACTGAGTCCCAGTAATAACTTTGGTAACAATTAAAAAATAATAGAAATACCATGATTATTTGAAAGATAATGAAGAAGGAAAAAAAAAAAGATGACTACTCTGAGCGGAGTAATGTCTCCACTTAGACTACTCCACTTTTTTCTCCTTCCTTTTTCTTTCTTTTTTGATAGAGGGTGAGAGAGGAGACATACCTCCACTATTTATAAATGGGGACTAGAGGCTTGAAACTGGGCAGGACCTTAGCAGTGTCTTACCCAGAATGGACATACCCAGAACAATCCCAGAATTCTATTTTTGTCTGTCTCTATTGGCAACACTCTTGGCACCAAGTTCTGTATTTGTCAAGATCTAGTCCAGAGAGTGAAATCTCCAAGAATAATTAATACATGGAATTCTTCAAAGGTGCTAGAGGACTAAATATATAAAGGGAATCCAGAATCCTGAAGTGCATAGAGGTATGAGTTGTCAGAAAGAACCTTACACTTTGAGGAGTAGATGGCAGGGAAGTTCGGGTTCGTAATTGGTCTAATACATTTACTCTCGGACTGTAGAAGACATTACCCAGGTGGCGCTGTTAGCTTAGGGGCCCAGGTAAGGGGTACAGAGGAACTAACAGCTGTACTTTGTATCAGGTATTGCTGGTTACTTAGAGACTTGGAAGATGGCCTCCCAAAACTATGATTCAGTTCTCAGAGAAAGAAGCATTATCCTGGTGGGTCTTGTGTCAGTGTCCTTTGTGTCTTGTCCTAGAACCTCCGAGTAAGGAGTACTGACTGACTGGTGAGAGTCACCCAGTACCAGAGGATGGCTCTGTTCATCTGGTTCTCAGGCTCCTGAAGAGAGTACACACTATGCAGCTAGTGTTCATTCCTTCCCCTAGTATAGGGAGGTAGAAGGGGTGGAGAAGAGAGAGTGAGAGATGTCACCACCGCACTGCTCGACTACCTATGGAGTGCCCTGTGCTAACTATTCCTGCCGCTGCTTCAAACCCAGGGACCCGTGTATGGTGAGGCACCTGTCCTACAAGGTGAGCTATCTCCCAGCCCTACAACTTTGATAGGGCCTGGTGAAGCTTGTTCTGGTAATATGGTAACCAACCCACACCATCTGAGAAGACCTCATTTGGGGGGGATTAACAGAAATGGGTAGTAGGCAAAGGACTAGAAACAAGTTCCCCAGCCTTTTGTTCTTGTCTTTCATTCTCTCTTTAGGACCTTTCTGGGGGGGAAAAACTCAAGAAACTATCAATAGCTAGCAATGAAAATAATATATATGTACAGTCCTATCTTCAGCTCTATAGAAAAAGTCTAAGTTTTAGTTTGGATTGTGGAAATTAGTGGTTAACACATGAATTGTCAGAAGAATGCCACTGTAGTTCTGTGGTGACAGTAATATACTAAGGCCACCAATCTGTGCCAAGCTTTCTGACGCTTTCTCTACCGTTTTCTTTAGATTTGGCTTTCTAAGTCATTTTTGTGATCCTGTATGGTTTGTGACTTAAGTTGGGGTTTGAAACACTGAATTAGGTTGTAACTGAGAATGAATGGAGACAAGTTCGAGGTTTTGAGGAATTAGTTTGCTATGGCTGTTGGAAATAGAAGAGTTAATCATCAATGCAGAGGAAGATCTTACACTGTCAGAAGTATCAGGAGTATTAGAAAGGAAGGGTTTTGGAGCAACACCCATTCACATACTTAGTCATAACGTGATGTTGCTTGTCTTTGGAGCAATGCAATGGTGATCAAGTTTCTGTAATTTCTCAAAAATTCTTGGCAATACAGTTTCCCACATCACAGTTCTGAAAAAGATCTTGCTAGGCAATGTAGGCTATGTTCTTTCCTCTTTGTGATGCTTCCTCTTTAGTTATCATCTTCTCACCTACATACTTCCGTCTTAATAACCCCAAATCTGCAGCAAACAAAAGCTATAGAAGAAGCCAGATGCTTAGGATCCACCTCTACTAGTGATGCTTTCTCTAGGAAGTTTTATCTATGAATGCTAATTTTCTTGTGGGACCTAATGGACATGGGTTCTGAAGAAGTCCCAAAATGGATACACTATAGTACTAAGGATATTTCTCATTCTCTGTTCTGCTGATCACACAGTTTATGTCCTCATTTGAAAGCCTATTAGTATGTTCAACTATGTACCCAAATTTGATCTAACTTTTGTCTTCACATGTTAAGTAAATTACTGATATTTTCATGTGAAAACCAGTGAATGATTGAAATTAGTGTCTGCTTGAGCTAAAATGTATGCTTTAATTAAGAATCATGCAGGTACAATCATACTGTGGTCTGGTGAACATTTTAATAAATATCTTCAATCCAGCTTTCTCTAGAGCAGGGGTGGGGGACTCTTTTTTTTTTCTTTCTTCCTGCCAAGTACCATTTGGATATCTATAATTTGCAGGCCATATGAGATTATCCACATGAGAATTAACACTTAATGTTGCTAAGTTAAAGCTCTAAAGACTTACTGAGTTTTGACTTGCCTTGACAGGACTAGACCAAGTGATTTCATGGATCACAGATGGCCTGTGGGCTAGAAGTTCTCCACCCTTGCTCTAAAGACCACAGCTAACTCCCCATCATGTGAAAGAGCTGATAAAATCCATACCTGTGTATCCAGGATGAGCATCTTTTGATTGAAAACATGATGCAATTGAGCTAGTGAGCAGAAGACTGCTACCTCCATGCTTTGATTGAGGAAACTGTATTACTAGCCTTGTCCCAGATAGCAACCCCACTCTCATTGCCTCCTCGGTATGACTGTCTTTCTTTAGCTGTCTTGGGTTTTGCTGATGCTAAAACTGCATTATAGGGAGTTGGGAGGTGGCACACCCAGTTAAGCGCACATAGTACTAAGCACAAAGATTCAGGTTTGAGCCCCTGCTTGCCCACCTGCACGGGGGACACTTCACAAGTGGCAAAGCAGGTCTGCAGGTGTCTATCTTTTTCTCCCCCTCTCTACCTCTCCCTCCCTTCTCAATTTCTCTCTGTCCTGTCCAATAAAATGGAAAAAATGACTGCCAGGAGCAGTGAATTTGTTGTCTAGGCACTGAGCCCCAGCGTAACCCTGGAGGAAAAAAAAATGTATTATAAAAAAAAAAATCTGTCTAGTAGAGGGGTTCTTCTCAAAGTAGCATCCCTTAAGTAGGGCTTATTTCTACTTGCGTACTTCAGACAGAATGTAGATCAGCCGTCTGCAGAATAGTTCAGGGATACTAGTAGATTGGTCTTTTCCCATGTGAGCAATCTCTCGCTATTAAACATTGCTCTGTACCTACTCCCTCTCCAGATTCAGCAATGAGGAATCTTTCCTATTGTCCTCTGAGTGTCTGCCCTTCCCCATTACTGCCTATATATATGAGAAAGGCCCAGACATTTTTTGTGTTCAGTCGCAACTAAGGAGTCACGTTCACCTCATCTTTTGCCTATGCTTCCCACCCCGTTCACCCGATCCCAGTTTATTCTTGTTTCACCTTCAGTACTGCAGCTGTCTGATAGTCCAGCTCTCCCGTGACACAGATCTATAAAGTTCAGCTCTGAACCTTGAACAGCTGAGAAGAGAAGCTGAACCAATAGTGTCTCATACCCTGTTTTCCAGCTCTGGACAGACACCTCTATACTAGTATAATGTCAATGGATGAAGCCATGGTGCAAATCAGAGTCACTCTTCTGTTACTATGTCTGGGAGTGTCTCTGTCCATCGCTGCTCACTCTCAAGCCAAGTCTTCTCAGTTCTCTTCTCCAGAACTGGTGATCCCTTTGAAGATGACTGGCAAGGGCAGAGGTACCAAGACTTCCAACTGGCTCACCTATCGCCTGAAGTTTGGGGGCCAGATACACATTATTCACACGAAGGTTAAGAAGCTCTTGGTCTCCAGACATCTCTCAGTCTTCACCTACACAGATCAGCACATCCTCCAGCAGGATCAGCCTTTTGTTCCTGACAAATGCTACTACCATGGTCACGTAGAAGGGGTCCCTGGGTCCCTGGTTGCCCTCAGCACCTGCTCTGGAGGTCTGCGTGGAGTGCTGCTGATAAATGATCTTGTTTATGAAATTGAGCCAGTCAGGTTTTCTGCCACTTTTGAACACTTGATGTATAAGGTCAACAAAGATGATGCGCAGTTCCCACCCATGAGGTGCGGCTTAACAGAGGAGGAGCTGGCACGTCAGCTGCGGTTCCAGGAGTCATTTAATTCCACTTCAATGCAAAGTTCTTATGTGGGTTGGTGGACTCACTTGCGATTTATTGAGTTGTTGGTGTATGTGGATCACTTTCGATATCTTTACTGTAACAGCAATGTCTCAGTTGTGCAGCAGGAAGTCTCTGATGTTGTCAATGTGATGGACCTCTTCTATCAGCCCTTAGAAGTCCGTATTTGTTTGACTGGGATTGAAATCTGGAGCCAAAGAAATCCACTTCCCACTGATGACATAAATAGACTTTTGGAGTTTTTTACCATCTGGAAGTATTTTAATTCAGCTAACCAACCATCACATGATGTTTCCCATGTTTTTATTAAAAAGTCTTATGGTGTAACACTTGGTGTTTCCTATGTTGGATCGGTCTGCCAATTTCCTTTCAATTCTGGAATTGATTCCTTTGAGGACAGAAGTCTGGCTCTTTTTGCCCTTACTGTAACTCATGAACTTGGTCATAATTTGGGCATGAAACATGACACAGAAGAGTGTAAATGTGAACTTCAGTTCTGCATAATGTATCCTGCTAGAAAGAACACATTTAAATTCAGCAACTGTAGTTATGCCGAATATTGGGACTATACTATGAACATGGGGTTATGTATCCACTCCCCTCCACGCCCAGAGAACAGGTTGCAGTATTGCGGGAACCTGGTGGTAGAGAAAGGTGAGGAGTGTGACTGTGGCACCGCACACCAGTGTGTTAGGGATCCCTGCTGTCTGCTGAACTGTACGCTGAAGCCCGGCGCTGCCTGTGCTTCTGGAACGTGTTGCAAAGACTGCAAGTTCCTGCCACCAGGGACTTTGTGCCGACAACAGGTCAGCGAATGTGACCTTCCAGAGTGGTGCAGTGGTAAATCTCGTCATTGCCCAGAAGACGTTTACATGCAGGATGGGATTCCCTGTGGCGCCAATGCCCACTGCTACCACGCACGATGCAGAAGTCATGATGAACAGTGCAGAGGCATTTTTGGCCAAGATGCCCGGAGTGCACCTCGGACTTGCTACGCAGAACTCAACACCCAAGGAGATCGATTTGGTCACTGTGATATTATAGACACAACATACATAAAATGTGAGGACCCTGACGTCCTGTGTGGGAGAGTTCAGTGTGAAAATGTGGAAATAATCCCCCTTCTGGTAGAGCATTCTACAGTGCACCACCTTCAGCTGAACGGTACCACTTGCTGGGGGACTGATTATCATGTGGGGATGTCCATACCTGATATTGGCCAAGTGGAAGATGGTACAGTGTGCGGTCCGAAAAAGATCTGCGTCCATAAGAGGTGTGTCAGAATGGCTCAGCAACCACAGAGCTGCCAGCCTCGGACCTGCCACATGAAGGGAGTCTGCAATAATAAGCAGAACTGCCACTGTGACCGTGGGTGGGCACCACCCTACTGCACTACCAAAGGCTACGGAGGCAGTAAGAATAGTGGCCCACCTCCTAAGAACCAAATCGTAGGGTTAAAGTCACGGGGAAATTGGCATTCCCTGTCGACCTTGTGGCTTATTCCTCTGAGCGTTTTGATTTGCTTTTGTTTCCTGGTGCTTTGTAAGAGAAAAAGGAAGAAAGGTCAAAGTTAGGAAAAAGAAGACTCACTATGAAGGAAGCAGCAGGAAAGGAATGAGGTTAAAGTAGAAGTAAGACTAAGACCCCCTACTTTGTGGGGAAAAAAAAAACCCAACAAACCCAACTCAACGTTTTTCCTTTAGTAGTAGAGAAATGTCAGAGCACGTCTGACAGCTCAAAGGAAAAAAAATTGCTGTCCTCATTAAAGACTTTGAAGAGAGTCTCTTCAAAGAGAGACAGCTCACTGTAAGGATATGTGTCTTGTTATGCATACAACCCAGAACCCAGAACTAGCACCACTGGGAGGGTACCATCACGCTGGGTGGTGCCTCTCCGACTCTGTCTTTCCATCTGAATGGAAAAGCAGGTCTGGGGGTGATGAAATCATGTATGTGGGAGGCCCAGGATTCACAGGAAAAAAAAAGAAAAGAATTGAAGATACAAGGGTAATAATACATAACAAGAATACATTTAATTCACATACATGACATGCGCGCGTTAAGTCTATCATGCAAAATAACTATAAACGATGGTAAATTTAACCAGGAGGTAACTGTCATTCTATTAGCTATGTTGGGTATGGTATCTTGACTAAAAGACACAACATAGCCAGAACTGGCTATGAAACTGGATCTCAGAAAATGTTTTCGTACAACAGTCAAGTGGTTTCACTCATATGTGGGGTTTAGAAAACTGATACATGTGAACTTGGGAAGAAAAACACAGAAGCAAGCAAACTGTTTCTAAGACTTGTGAGAACTCTGGTGGTTCCCTTTGGAGTGTGAGAACACAGAACTTTGGTGATGGGCGTGGTGTGGAATTACACACTGTGATCTTACAGTCTTGTAGCCTACCATCAATCACAAATTAAAAAAAAAAAACAAAACCTTTTCCTTCTCTCTGTATATTTTAAAGATAATCAGAAGTAATTTACCTGGCTAGGACATAACAACTTTTTTTTTTAGATAGAGAGAGACCAGAGTAACAAAGCTTCCTTCAGTGCAGTGGGAGGTTGTGGTCCACATTAATGTTGTTAATAGCCTCCAGGAAAGAATCACACAGTACAGGCAGTATGCAGAGAAGTTCAAACCACCAATACCTACATTTCATTCCATAAAGAAGGTATTCAAATTTGGGGCCAGGTGGTGGCACACCTGCTTAAGTGCACACACTATAGTGTGCAAGGACCCAGGTTTGAGCCCCCGGTCCCCACCTGCAGGGGGGGAAGCTTCACAAGTGGTGGATCGGGGCTGCAGGTGTCTGTCTGTCTCTCTCCCTCTGTATCACCACCTTCCTTCTCTGACTTGTGAAGCATTAGCCCTGCAGGTGGGAAGTGAGGGCTCAAACCCAGATCTTTGTGCGGACGGACCCTTTCACACAGTACTATATGCGCTTAACCAGGTGTGCCACCACCCAGCCCCTTATTGTACCTGTTTCCATTTATTCATGATACAGAGGGGAGGGGAGTTAGGGAAGAGTAAAAGAGACACTTGTAGCACTGCTTTATCACTGGTGAAGCTTCACCTATGTAAGAAGGGACCAGGGGCTTGAACCCAGGTCCTTGTGTATTATAATGCATGTGCTCAGCCAGGTGCATCACCACCCACCCCGTTTTTATTTATTTAAAAATTTTATTTATTTATTTTTTGGATAGAGACAGAATTTGAGAGGGAAAAGGAGACACATGGGCCAGGTGATGGTGTATCTGGTTGAGTGCTCACACTACAGTGTGCAAAGACCCAGGTTCAAGCCCCTGGTCCCCATCTGCATAGGGAAAGCTTCATGAGTGGTGAATCAGGGCTTCAGTGGTGAATCAGGTGTCTCTCTGTCTCCCCCTTCCCTCAATTTCTGTCTCTATCCAATAATAAATAAATATTCTTAAAAAACTATTAAAATATTATTAAAAAGAGAGGACACACACACACACACACACACACACACATACACATACACACACCTTCACTACTCATGAAGCTTCCTCCCTGTAGGTGGGTACCGGGGCCTTGAACCTGGGTCCTTGCACATGGTGACTCAACCAGGTGTGTCACCACCTGGCTCCCATTCTAATGTGTCTTTTTTCCTTAGTATTCCGTTCCTCTAACTCACCTCTCTGCTGAAGTAATTCTGCCATCACCTTTTAAATTATCACATTAACATTTCTAAGCTTTATAGATACAGTAATTCTAGCAACATATTTGGAAAACCTCTGAGTATCTTTGTAAAATGTTAAATCCTGATAATTCTCCTGATTCTAAATTCTCAGGATCTATTGTTATATATGTGTTTCTGGTTTCTTTTAAAATATTTTATTATTATTGTATATATAGAGAAATTGAGATAGGAGGGGGAGAGAGAGAGAAGAGAGAGAGAGAGACTTGTAATACACTGCTTCTCTGCTCACAAAAGTTTTCTCCCTGCATGTGGGGACTGGGAGCTTGAACCCAGGTCCTTGAGCATTGTAATATGTGTGCTCAACCAGGTGTGCCACCACCTGGCCCCGTTTTTCTGGTTTCTGATATCATGTATTATTAGCTAGCTGCCCAGGCTCCTTGACCAATGATCCAACACCTGTCATGACTAAGAACTGTACTTTCCCAGTGGGGCCACTCTTGTGAATGAACACTAGTTTTTGAAATAGATGCAATGAGACAGGAAAAAGAGGGGAAATACATTTGGAGAAACGTGATCTCCAGGCAGTGAAAAGATACTTTTTTCTAACAAGGGTTAAGAAAAGGGTTTTGCTAACCCAAGGATGTTCATGAGAATCTCAGGATTCAAGGTATATATATGTCATGAAAGAAACATTATCTTAGAATATGACATAAGTCTCAAGTGTACAACAATAGAATTTGACCAAGAAGCCAGGCTGTACCTATTGAATTCTAATTGCCATTTAATAAATAACAGGTTCTTTTTCTAGATTTTTCACTCTTTGTGCATCTTCTTGTTAAAAAGCATTTCTGATAGAAACGAGAGCTTAGACAGAAATGTGGGCACAAGTGACTTTACTTGGGGGCATAATTCCCAAATTACAAGAGTAGGTGAAGAAATACTGAACTGAGATGATGAAGCAGTAGAGGTAAATCAAGTCTATGCCAAGAGCTGCGTGGCCACGTGAGCAGCCAGCACGTTCTTCTGTGGGCTCTCTCGGGACCCATGGTCAGATACCTCAGGTCTGTCCCACGAGGACTGGGGAGACTGTGGAACTCACAAGGCATCTTTCACTCCTTACGCGTTGCGTCCAGGTAGACTAACTCCCTTTTTCGCTTGTCTCGCTCTCTGCTTGGGGCATTCTCCTGTAAAGTAAAAGCCACTCATGTGTACAGGCATTGTCACCAGTATGACAGAAGCCGTGGTGACATTTCATCTTTGCCTGTGTCTTGTCTGCTAGGGAACCAGAACACAGCAGATACTGACGGACTGACTACCCTTGTCCTAGCTGAGCTCCCTGGTATTTTGGTAGACAGTTTCTTTGCCCTGACATGTTCCTACTTTATGTACCTCACTTTCCTCTCTCTTTTTTAAATTTTTTAATATTTATTTATTTTTCCCTATTGGTTGCCCTTGTTGTTATTATTATTGTTATTGATGTCATCACTGTTAAATAGGACAGAGAGAAATGGAGAGAGGAGGGGAAGACAGAGAGGGGAAGAGAAAGACAGACACCTGCAGACCTGCTTCACCGCCTGTGAAGCAACTCCCCTGCAGGTGGGGAGCCGGGGGCTCAAACCGGGATCCTTCCTCCAGTGCTTGCGGTTGGCCCCACCTGCACTTAACCCGCTGCGCTACCAGCTGACTCCCTCTCACTTCTCTTTTTTTTTTTAGAGTTTTTTTTTAATATTTTATTTATTCATTTATTTATTCCCTTTTTGTTGCCCTTGTTGTTTTATTGTTGTAGTTATTATTGTTGTTGTCGTTGTTGGATAGGACAGAGAGAAATGGAGAGAGGAGGGGAAGACAGAGAGGGGGAGAGAAAGACAGACACCTGCAGACCTGCTTCACCACCTGTGAAGCGACTCCCCTGCAGGTGGGGAGCCGGGGTTCGAACCGGGATCCTTATGCCGGTCCTTGTGCTTTGCGCCACCTGCGCTTAACCCGCTGCGCTACAGCCCGACTCCCTCACTTCTCTTTTTTATATGCTTTTCTTACACCATGGAGGAATTCCAGTTATGTTTCACGTATCTTCTTAGAGAGCCCAGTAGCTCAGAGTGTAAATTTGATCACCAGTTTACTCTTCTTGTGCTTTGGAAATAAATTGAATTCACTAACTCCTGGTTCCATGGTCTTGCTTCTTGGGGAACCTAAAATAAGAGGTAGATAAGTCTCTGATGAATTTTACCCACTAATACTGGGAAAATGTGTGTATCCAGTCCTAGTTACCTCAAGTAACTTAGCAATCTAAATATTGTAGAAATATTGTAAAAGGTGTAACTTCTTGTAAAGTTTTTGAAGTTATAATGTGAATATCAGATTAATTTAAAACATAATACAGACACTTAATTTACTGCCAATGACATATTCAATAGTGTGTCAAGTCAACTGCTAACCACTTGAAAAAGCATATGGTTAGGTTTAAATTTCATTTGTATAGCAAACTAAATTCTCTATTTAAGAATTAAAACAAGCGGAGAGCAGGAAGGTTGCTCACCTTTCAAGGTGCCTGTCTTGCCATGTGTGAGAACCAGGTTCAGGTCCTTAGTATACCACAAGTGAGGTTACTATAGCACTGGAGACAGCTTTCGCACTCTGGTGTCTCCTCTATCTGAAAAAGTCAACTCAGGAGGTGAATCCTTGGTGATGACAAAAACAAACAAGCAAATAAATAAATAAGTAGAATTAAAACGGAGCCATCACAATCCCAGAAAACAATGTTAGAGGACGATGACCTTGAGGTCTGGTCTCTAAACCCCAATTCCATCAGGTCCCAGAGAGAGAAAAGGGAAAAAAAAAAAAAAAAGGAAGGACACTCAGAAGTAGTAACAGGTGTAGTTGTGACTTAGAAAGAAAGAGAAGGCAGGACCATAGAAAAAAGGAGCAAATGTGTAGTTATAGTTAATTATACAGTTATGGAAATAGGAGCCAACCCATATCTGTGACCTAGGGAGTACTCCACCACTACAGTTTCCAATGGAGGGTGGGGACAGGGAACTCTGGTGGTGGAAACGGAGTGGAATTATACCCCTGTTATAATTTTGTAAATCAATAGTAAGTCACTAATAAAAAATTTAAAAAGGATTCTTCCTGTCAAAGTAATGATAAACATATAAAACCTTGTAAATATCAAATAATATTCAATGGATAAGTTTGATTAGAACAAATTTCACGTTTATACTAAGATAGTAAATTTCACTAAAATAATTTCAAGAGATCATTTGGAACAGCTACCTTTGGTCTCCATGTGACCCTATGGATTTAACAATCTGTAAACTTTTCTCTGATTGTTTTCAAGACCAAGTTCAGTAAGACTGTCCTTTTGGTTCAGGATTCCATGTTTTTTGGTTTTCCAAATACCTGTCTCTGTCCCCTTCCCCTCAGTTCCAATATCACTTTGAGGGAGCGCTATTTTCCAAGATTGTTCCTTTTTCCCTTTGTAATTCCTGCTTTTACTACTTGATCCTAGGAGAGGTGACTGCATAGTGTCACCAAGTGCACACAAGTAGACTACCTGGTTTCACAAGGAAATGCTTTCGCAAAGATGTCTGTTGTATGC
Organism: Erinaceus europaeus; assembly: GCF_950295315.1. NCBI lineage: Eukaryota > Metazoa > Chordata > Mammalia > Eulipotyphla > Erinaceidae > Erinaceus > Erinaceus europaeus. The sequence goes on from NC_080177.1 coordinate 79,904,655, forward strand.
TTTACATTGGGTTGTTCTAGATCTCCCCGCCAAGAGAATTGGATCAGTCCAGTTAGTCTTGCTGGCCGCTTGGCCCCGCCCCGAAGGAACCCCGCCAGAGTTCCTGAGTTCGAGATTTGGAGAGTTGCAGAGTAAGAGAGAGTGCTTGCCCCGCCGCAAAGAGACAGCAGACTTCTGTTTGGTGATTAGTTTGTCTTAATTTATGAATCATTGTTCCTGAATAAAGAAATACAGCTTCCCTGCCCAGCCATATGTCTCTGGTCGTCTCTGTTACCCGCCTGTGAAGCTAGCCCCGCCAGCTGGAGCTGCCGAATTTTAACAACAGATGTCTGTCCTCTCTACTCTAGGCCGGTCTGTCCCAGGTGGCAGTACACAGCAGTGAGCAAAACGGAGAAAAGCAAGCCTTCTCCCATGTGTCTAGTCTGACACTCAAAGCAAATACAAATTACACAGAAGAAAGTACACAAACGTGTCTTGGAAACACAGAGGGAACAGTATGGAGTTTGTTTTTTGAAGAAATTTGTTTATACTTTAACAAGAATAATTTTTTAAAAAATCTTTTAAGTTTGCTTTTAAAACTTTTAAATAATTTTTATTTGATAGAGAGAGACAGCAAGATATCAAGAGGGGAGGGAAAGATAAAGAGGGAGCGGGACAGAGAGACACCCACAGCACTATTTCACCATTCACAAAGCTTTCCCCTTGCAGGTAGGGAATGGGAGCTTGAACCCGGATCCCTTACTTATTGCAACATGTGTGCTCAACAAAGTGCACCACCACCCAGCGCCTATAATGAGAATCAATTTATCTTTCCTTCAGTTACTATGTAAACCTAGAAGGTTGGGTGAGACAAGCATTGTTATCATCCTCCTTTTAAGTTTTTGGAGCTTAATATTAGAAAATCTAAAAAAAAGGGAGTCGGGCAGTTGCGCAGCAGGTTAAGCACAGGTGGCGCAAAGCCCAAGGACCAGCTTAAGGATCCCGGTTTGAGCCCCCGACTCCCCACCTGCAGGGGAGTCGCTTCACAAGCGGTGAAGCAGGTCTGCAGGTGTTTTTCTCTTCCCCTTTCTATCTTCCCCTCCTCTCTCCATTCTGTCCTGTCCAACAACAATGACAACAACAACAATAATAAACAAAGGCAACAAAAAAATGATAACAAGGGCAACAAAAGGGGATAAATAAATAAATATTTAAAAAGGGGGGAAAAAGAAAATAAAAAAAAATAGAAAATAGAATTCCTCAACAGTTATTATATGTCTGTAGTGGTAGTAGGTACTGTTACTGCAGAAATACACGCTACTTTAGGGTGTCTCTTAGCCTCCAACGCTGGAACCATAAAAATTACTTAAGATTCAAGCTTGACTTTTAAGAACTTTTAATTGCCGCCAGGATTAGATTATCACTGGGTCTCGATGCCTACACAATGAATCCACGGCTCCCAGCTACCATTACCCTCTTTTTTTTTTCTTTCTATTTTTATTGGCTAGAGAAACATAGAAATTGAGAGTGGAGGAAGAGGTACAGAATGAGAGACACCTGCAGACCTACTTCACTGCTTTTGAAGTGTCCCACACTTGCAGATGGGGAGTTGGGGCAAGAACTCAGACCTTGTGTATGGTAATGAGTGTATTCTGCATTCAGCCGGATTTGCCAACCGGCCCCTCAAACTTGGTCTTAAGCGGCTCAGGTTGGCTCACATGCTTCCTTTCCTGAAGACAGCAGTAATAGCATGCATGCTCCTACCCACTGGGTTCTCCGCCTTTGTTATCAAGATAAATCAAAGAAATTTTAAGACAATTCATATTAGCAAAACTGTTTGATAAGGAAGGTGACATTTGCATATGGTGTTGTCACTGATATGGGAAATATCTCTCTCTTTTTTTTTTTAACCAGAGCACTGGTCAGCTATGGTAGTATTGGGGACTGAACCTGGGACCTTGGAGCCTCAGGCTTGAGAGTTTCTTTGCATGATATGCTATCTACCCCCATGCTATGGGAAATCTCTAACATTCCAGGGTCTCCTAAGTAGTGTTCTTATGGGAACCTCAGCAGGTCTCATGACTGCAACTGCCAGCTAGTTATGCAGCCCCCCCCCCCCACATCAGGCACCAGCTAGTGAGTGGCTAGGCACTTTGGCACCTGGAGCTATGGCTCCATTGACACGTATTCCTGTTTGAGGACTTACAACTCTTTGCCGACCATGCAGAGTAATTGGACCATGAGTCATGCAAATGTGACCAGGAAAGGCCTGACATGCTGAGATATCTTTCCTGAACATTCTCCCGCATACTATAGACATCTTCTGGGTCCTGGTAGATGTCCCCTAGTACTCTGGAAAGTCTGCCGAGAGTCTCCCCAACAGCATGAACTCGCAGTTTTGCTAGTTCTGTGCTTATCACTGGGGAAACATTCCCATGGTCCTGTATCCCAATCCAAATCAACTACTGAACTGCTGCTAAATGAAATATACTGTTTCAACAGCAAATAAGTAATAAATATGTCTTTGAGATGTGCTATAGGAACACAAAGTGGACATACTCAGCAAAGGATGAGAGCAGATATTTTATTTGCTGCTTATGATAATGAGCTGCATCCAGGAGGATGTTAGGAATTAACTACGCTTGATGGCAATATTTCTGATGATAGAAGGGAAATTCACTGTTATTTTTTTCTGTAAATTTTCAGAAGCGAGCTTGATTTCTGGCAAGTAGAAACACCTCTACCACCAAGCATCTAAAAAATAATATGTAGAATACAAATCTAAGCTGTTTTTAACCTGAAGAGTGAACCTTCGTCTTCTTTGGATGAATATATTTTAGAAGGTACAAGAATATAGCAATCATCAGTAAAAAGGAAACAGCCAGACCAAGAATCACAACAAGTGGCAAGACAAGTTTGGGGGTGGATGCTGGACCACTGTCAATACTCCCTCCATAGCCTCTGTGCAGGCAGTTGGGGGGGGCCCAACCATAATTGCAGTGGCAGTGATGTTTGTTATTGCAAACCCCCCTCATGTGACAGGTCTCAGGAAGGCAGTCTTGTGACAGCAGAGACAGTCTGACACATTGCTTGTGCATGCAGATCTTTCCGGGACCGCACATGGTGCCATCTTTCACTTCACCGGCATCAGGCGTGTTCATCCCTAAATGATAGTTGACGCTCCAGCAGGTGACACCATGGATGTGAGTGGACTGCAGCGCTGAGTGATCTTGCAGATGGGGAATCTTTTTCACATTCTCACACTGGATTCTCCCACAAAAGACATCAGATATATTACATTTAAGGTATGTCATGCCACTTATACCACAGTGACCAAAATTATTTCCTTGGGAGTTAATTTCTGTATAGCAACTCTGAGACGCACTCTTTGCACCATCACCAAAAATCTCCCTGCACTGTTTGTCATGGCTGTTACATCTCTTTTGATAGCAATAGGCACTGCCACTACAGGGAAACCCATCCTGCACATATCTGTCTTCTGGACATTCATGAGATGTCCCATTACACCACTCTGGAAGGTCACATTCATTGGCCTGATGTCTACAGAGTCTCCCTGATGGCATGAACTTGCAAGCTTTGCAGCAAAGCCCAAAAGCACAAGTTGCTCCAGGCTTCAGAGTACAGTTCATCAGGCAACAGGGGTCTTTCTCACACTGCCGTGTAGATCCACAGTCACATTCTTCTTCTCCTTCAATCACACCATTCCCACAGCGCTTCAGCATGAGCACTTTACCTGGACTCGGAGGACTGGACAGACATGACCCCTGGTTTAAAGCGGTCTTTGCAAAGTCGGCATAGCTACAGTTGGTGAAGCCCTCTGCTGGCATCCTGATAGCATTCATGATACAGTCGTTTTGTTTACACACACAGAATTCTTCATCGTGGCGCATACCCAATGTGTGGCCTAACTCGTGGGCCACAGTAAGAGCAAAAAGAGACAAGGGATCTCCTTGGAAATTATTGACTCCACAATCAATAGGAGGATGACATATTCCTGCAACATAGGCTATACCAAGGACATTTATAAGTGAGTTTTTAATGAAAATATGTGCAGTATCATACTGCAGCTGAGAAAGACTGGCTTGTTTCCACCGGGAGAAATCCTCCAGAACCTGTTCTATGCTTGTCATCAAGAAGACATTGCCATGATTCCAAATTTCAATCCCAATCAAAATCACATAAGTATCCAACTGCTGATAGATGGAATCCACTACGTTCACAATGAAAAATACATCCTCTTGCACTTTTGAGAAGTTACTTTGAGAGGACATGAAGAAACCGTTATCAACCACCACCACCAGCTCCAGAAACCATGAGTGGGCCCACCACATTTCAGTCGAATTTTGTTTCAGAGTCGATTTCTCAGTCTCTCCAGATTTAAACTGTTGGTACGCTGTTTCCTTTGCTAAGCCACACCTCATAGATGGCAGTTGTGTTCCATTAATGTTTAGCTTATACACCAGGTGTTCAAATGTTGTAGAGTTCCTGAGGGGCTCAATCTCATAAGCAAGGCCACTTATTTGTAGCATTCCTTGAAAGCCCCCAAAACAGGTACTGAGAGCAACGAGGGAATTGGATCTCCCCTCTACATAACCGTGATAATAGCAGTCAGCAGGAACAGCAGGCTGATCCTGGTGGAGGGCGTGTAGGTCTGTATAGGTCAATATTGGGAGGTTTCTGGAAAGCAGGAATTTCTTGACTCTCATGTGGACAACATGTCTCTGACCCCCGAACTTCAGGCTATAAGACAGCCATCCTGGAGCCTTTGCATCTCTGCCCCTGCTAGTTATCTTCAAGGGAGTCACAAATTCTGGGGAGCTGAGCTGTGAATACCTATCCTCAGAGAGAACAGATAGGGACACAGATATCCCATGCCAGAGCAGCAGGAGAAGAATTCTCATGGACATCTTTGTTTCCACAGCTGTCATTATGGAACTGCTTTTCTGGAGCCTTCTGTCCAGAGATGAGAAGGTTGAGGCACTGCTGGTCTAGCTCCTCTCTCTGAATGGGTCATTGTGTCACTGGCCTTTATGGATCTGTGTCATGGAGGAATTGGACCATCAGAACGTCAGTCCTGCAAGTGAAAATAGAAGGGTGGGATGGTGGTGGGATTTGGTACAGAAGGTGGGATACAGAAAGAACTGGCAAAAAGTGATTAATAAATCAAGAAAATACTTTGGATTTGCTTTCACAAAATGTGTGTGTGTGTGGGGGGGTGGCTGGGAAATTCAGAGGTCATAGGAAGATAATAGTGGCCATATATTTATTGTTAAGTGTTGATGTTATATTTTTCACCATGCAGTTGTTTCATTACATTTATATGGTCTGGAAACCTCCACAATAAAACGTTAAAAGCAGGGCTGGTTCCTCAGAGATAGAACTCATGTGTGTGAAACCCTGGATTTGATCCCTGTTATCATATAGGAGCACCAAGGACACAAAGCAGTGAGTCCCATGGATGGTGGAGTAGTGCTTTTGTCTCTTTTTTGAAAACAAAAAATGAAAAATTGGGCCAAGAACGTGGCTCAGCAGGAAAGTACTTACACAAAACCCCTGAGCCTGCTCTCTGCCATCACATTTTAATTTTTAAAAAATTGTCTTTATTTGGATAGAAACAGCCAGAAATCAAGAGGAAAGGGGGTGATAGAGAGGGAGAGAGACAGAGAGACACCTGCAGCCCTGCTTCACCATTTCCTTTTTTTTCCCTCCTTTCCATTTTAAGATAGGACAGAGAGAAACTGAGAGTGGATGGTGAGCTTTCAAGGGAGAAAGGCCTGCAGGTAGGAAGTGGGGGCTCAAACCCAGGTCCTTGTATGGCAATGTGTGTGCTCAGTTGAGTATGACACTGCCCAACCCCCCAAAATACAATATTTTAGAGACTCCCCAGAGCTTACGCTTACAAATTTTTGCACTAAATTTATTACTACTGCTCTATAATTCTTACTTGTATCTTGCACAATGTCTGTATTCTGTATGCCATTTCATTAACAGATAAGAAAATGAATTAACACTGCTAATCAGACTGTATGTTAGGGCCGGGAATTTCTTCTCCTCCTCCTCCTTTTACTCCCCGTCCTTCTTCACCTTCTTTCCCTGCTCCCCCCTCCCCCCTCCTTTTTTCCTACACTAGGATTATCACTGGGGTTGTGTACAGCACGTTGAATGCACTGTTCCTGCCAGACATTTTCTCTCTTTTTTATTAATTTTATTTTTTAAATATTTATTTTCCTTTTTGTTGCCCTTGTTTTTTAATTGTTGTTGTTACTGATGTCGTTGTTGTTGGATAGGACAGAGAGAAATGGAGAGAGGAGGGGGAGAGAAGGATAGACACCTGCACACTTCACTGCTTGTGAAGCAACTCCCCTGCAGGTGGGGAGCCGGAGTGGGGGGGGGGGGCTCAAACCAGAATTCTTACGCTGGTCCTTGCACTTTGTGCCAACTGTGCTTAACCCGCTGCACTACCACCCAGCTCCCTTCTTTTCTTTTTTGATAGAAACTAATAAAAAGGGAGATGAGAGAGACAGAGAGAAAAACAGACATTGCAGCACTACTGCTGGTGAAGCCTCCCCATTGCGGGGGGCTAGAACCTGGGTCCTTCTGTATGGTGACGTGTGCACTCAAGCTGGACATGCCCCTGCATAGCCCAGCATTTACTTCCATGTCATTGTTTTGGTTGTCACTGTTTTTGTTGTCCAGACAGACAAGAGAGACTGAGATGACGAGACAGAGTAAGTCGCCACAACACGGAAGTTTCCTTACAGGGTGGTGAGAGCTGGGTTTGGACATGGGTTGTGCCTATGACAAATGAAGTACACTCGCTGTCTGAATGAGCTGCTTTGATGGTCCAGAAATTCTCCCCTTTCAAAACTGTTTAGTAAGTAAACTTGAGCGAACACTGGCAACGTCCCCTGGCAGTTCTCAAATACTGGGCAGTTAAATGCTTCTTGTTGCCAAAAGGACAGAGCTCCTTCACCCAAGGCTTTTTAAACTTCATGGAGTTGTGTTTCCTTCTTAAGGTCTTTCCTTTTGTCCTCTATATTCTCCAAAAGTTGAGTGTGGAAAACACTGTTCTCTGCTTCCCTGGTGACAAACCTGGCAGGGTATGCACAGTACCATGAACACCCAAGACCAAGGCTCAAGCGTCCAGACCACTTCACAAGTGGTTCTGAAGCAGTGCTGCGGGTATCTCTCTCTCACTTCATCTCGGCCTTCCCCTTCCATCTCAATTCCCGTCTATATCTAAAATAAATAAGTAAATAAATAAATAGAATGGCCACTGGGAGCAGTGAATTCATCACGCAGGTAATGAGCTCTAGGGATAACCCCAGTGGCAGTAAAAAATAATAACAATAAATGAATAAATAAGCTTTTATGAATTATTTTCCTCTTCTAAAATAACAACAACATATGGATAAAGAATAAGTAGTGCTCACCTATAACCCAACTACTTCATCATTCCTCCTTTTTTTTTTCATTTTTCATTATGTAGAGATCTATACTAAATATTTACAGGGTATACTAAAATCCGTTCAAATAGAAAAACCTTGTACTTGAAGACCTTGAAACTTGGTAGATTTATGAGCAAAGGAAAATAGAGCAAGAGTTAATAACCTGAGTTCTATGCCCTTTGATGGTAGATGCAGTGTGGAACTATACCTTGTAATCTTACAATGTCATAAACCACATTAATCACAAATAAAAATGGCCTGAACACACACACACACAGAGTAAATAACTTGGGATAAGGAAAAACCAAGGTAAATCAGAAGACCTATAGAAATTGACAAAAGGGGAGTCAGGAGGTAGCGCAGCGGGTTAAGCGCAGATGGCACTAAGCGCAAGGACCGGCATTAGGATCCCAGTTCAAGCCCCCAGCTCCCTACCTGCAGGGGAGTCACTTCATAAGCAGGTCTGCAGGTGTCTGTCTCTCCTCCTCTCTGTCTTCCCTTCCTCTCTCCATTTCTCTCTGTCCTATCCAACAACATCAATAATAACTACAACAATAAAAAACAAGGGCAACAAAAGGAAATGAATAAAGAAAAAAAAAGAAATTGTCTGACTTTAAGACTTTTTTTTTTTTAATGTAACATTAAAAAAAAAAAAAAAAGGAAAATATGGCCACAAGGAGTGGTGGCTTTGCCATGCTGGCACCAGGCCCAAGAAATAACCCTGGTGGCAATAAAGTTTAGAAAAAAAAATGTATACACTTTCAATGAGGAAATTGTTCACAGACATTCATCAGAGCTAAACTGAATTGCAAAAATGAGATGGTATTTCATAAATCCAATACCATCTTGGATATGGCATGACATTCAAAGACTTAACTGGGAGAAAGTCCAAGCTTGTCTGATAAAGAAGGACCTACAAAAACTGGAAAAGGACAAGATGATTCACTTAATGATGGTCATTTTGTGGATTCCCACACAGATAGAATGGGCCTGGACCTACAATAGACCCCTGTATTTACCATCACTGGTCACTTCCATGAGGAATGTCATCATAAGCCCTCCTGTGGGCCTCTCCAGGCCTTGCCCTCACCGTAGAGCAGCAGTGCTAGGGACGGCCTCGTTAGAAGCTGGTCAGCCTACTCTGCCCCTCGAGGAAGACAGGCCCTGAAATGAGTGCAGCCTAGAATGTTCCCAGCTGTGACCAGGGACTGTGAGCTGAGTCTGACAGGGACTCGGAGGTTATATGTGTCAGGTTTACTTTTTCAGCCTGTGTAATTGTCTGACCTAACTCTCATGTCTCTTCTTTGGGGAAGCAGATCCAATAAGTGGTCTTTGTATGCCTGTAAGCCTTAGCTGCCAGGTATCAGTGAACTTGATTCACTGCCACACAGGTGAATCCTGAGAGCAGTTCGGTACCTTGATTCCTTTGAGATGTTTTCTCTGTGGGTGGGGGAGATAGCATAACGGTTATACAAATAAACTCTCAGGTCTGAGATTCCAAGATCCTTGGTTCAGTCCCCGCACACCACCACAAATCAGAGCTAAACAGTGATCTGGTAAAAACAAACAAGCAAACAAACAAAAAATGTTTTCTGTGCTCGAAGATTAAGCACTCCGTTGTTGTCTATCTTCTCCAGTCCCAGAGCTACCCAGAGTTGCTCAGGAGCTGCCAAGATGACTCTGGGGGCTGAAGAGCCTCTTTCTTCTACCCTGGAATAGTTTCCCCAGCCTTTGCTCTGGCCACTGGCCCCATGCATACACTGATGTTTCTTCCAGAAGTCCCAGCTTAGTCTGATGAGCTTTGATGCGCGCTTTTAGTTTCTGGTTGTTAGGGGAGCAGGTTTGGGGCTACTACTCAAGCATGCCTTTGCCTCTGGAAGTTCTCTTCCTCCTCCATATGTTTTACTAAATTTCATTCCTCACACTTCTTCTTCTTCTAGCATTTGCCATTCCTCACACTGATTTCAGGTTTCTCAAGGCCTCTATTTTTTTTTTCTTTACCTGTATCACTCTACTCTGTCACACCTGAATATACTTTTTTTTTTTTCCATCTGTCCTTAATTAGGGAGTCATGAAATCAGTGGAATGGGTTGCAATATTGCAGGTTTTCTTTTCAAGGGAATTAAAATACCAATAGGAATTCTTGGAAATATATATATATATATATATATATATATATATATATATATATATATATATGTGTTTTAGTTTGTTTGTTTTTGCCTCGAGAATTATTGCTGGTGCAACAATGAATCCACTGCTCCTGGCAGCCATTCTTACTTTTTTTTTGGCTTGGGCAGAGAGAAATTTAGAGGGGAGGAGAAGATAGGGAGGGAGAGAGAGAAAGGCACCTGCAGACCTGCTTCACTGCTTGTGAAACAACACTCCCTCCTCCCCCACAGGTGGGGAATCAGGTTCTTATGTTACAAATATGTTGCCCAATTTTGGAATAGGGGTCTACTGTCTCACAATGTAAAATTATTTTTATACTCTGGAACGTAGTCAAATATACACTGCTGGTTTGGGGGACTTTACTATCACAAACTGATGAGAATTCAACACCATTCCTACCTCTCCTCAACGCCACTCCTCATTCTCTCAAATTCAGAGTCTAAACCCTTCCCTTTTGTTCCAGATCGCATCTTCTACGTTTTTGAAGACCGATTCTATCAATTTTTCCTACTCTCAGATCTGTTTTTTCATTTTTAACTATTTTTATTCATCCTATGACTAAAGTTAAATTTGCCCAGCACTGCCCTGGATTAAAAACCAAAAGTCCTGTTCCCACACCCTCTTACTCCTAGGCAAGTTGTAATGGCTGATAATTCTATTACAGTTTACCTCCTACCTTGGTTAAATCTTTCCCATCTTTAGAAAGTAAAACAACAAGACTTACGCACATGAAACTATACCCTCAAAAACATAATTTTGTAAACTACTAATAATTAAGAGGAAATCAACTCAACATTATTCAGTTACTCTGGCAGCTAACTTGAATGACTTACCAACAAAAGAGACAGTAGTATATGTGTGATCTTTTTGTTCTATCTTGTACCATACTTACTTGTCTCCCAGATGTTTGGGTTCTAGATTCAGCTGCTTAGCAACAAGGATCTTCCATTACTTTGGAAACAATAGCTGGCCCTCAGAAATCTCATTCTGATTCTCTTTTTTTTTTAAATTTTTAAAAAATATTTATTTTATTTATTTATTCCCTTTTGTTGCCCTTGTTGTTTTATTGTTGTAGTTATTATTGTTGTTGTTGTTGTTGGATAGGACAGAGAGAAATGGAGAGAGGAGGGGAAGACAGAGAGGGGGAGAGAAGGACAGACACCTGCAGACCTGCTTCACCGCCTGTGAAGCGACTCCCCTGCAGGTGGGGAGCCGGGGTTCGAACCGGGATCCTTATGCCGGTCCTTGTGCTTTGTGCCACCTGCGCTTAACCCACTGCGCTACAGCCCGACTCCCTCTGATTCTCTTTCTATACAACTCCACTTAACTCCATTCTTTGTCCTTCTACAGTGTAGTTTCACTTTATCTTCATAAATGGGTCCATGCTATTGTCCTAATATGACTTAGTAATATTTCATCACTGCAGAAAATGACTGTAGCTGCATAAGAGTCTATATTCAGTATGTTGTTGCTTTTCTCCTAAATACACAGCATTGATTTCTCTCTTTTGGTAATGATAGTCAATAAATCTTTGTAATTATAAATATAAATAATATAAAATATTATTTAAATTGTATCCTCTATTAAATTATACTGATTGTGAAGAAAACAAGCTCAAAACAGTTTGGTAGAGTATTTATGGTATAGTATTTGGCAAAAATATTATCTATAAGATGATTTCAGGAGTGTATATATTACATAGAAAGAAGCTAATTAAGGGCCCGGGCAGTGGTACACCCAGTTAAGCTCATATAGTACTAAGTGCAAGGACCTGCAAGAGGATCTGGGTTTAAGCCCCCAGTTCCCCACCTGCAGGGGAGTCACTTCACAGATGGTGAAGCAGGTCTGTAGATGTCTGTCTTTCTCTCTCCCTCTCTGTCTCCCCCTCCTCTCTCGATTTATCTCTGTCCTGTCCAATAAAATGGAGCAAATGGCTGCCTGGAGCTGTGGATTCATAGTGTTGGTACTAAGCCCCTGTGATAACCCTGGAGGAAAAAAAGAAAAAAAAACGAATTAAAAATGTTAACTCTGAGGGACCAGGCAGTGGCACACCAGATTAAGCACCTTTGTTACCATACTTGAGGACCCGGCTTTACCACCCCCAGTGTTCCTCTGCTAGGAGAGATTTTCAAGTGGTGGAGCTGTGCTGCAGGTGTCTCTCTTCTTCTCTTGTCCTATTTCTCTGTCTCTATAAAGAAAAAGAAAGAAAAAGTGGCCACTGGAAGTGGTGGCACTCATGCTAGCACTGACCCCTAGTGATAACCTTTCTAGAAAAAAACAAATAACAACAACAACAAGAAAACCCACCATCTGTACATATATGCATACAATAAAGTAGAAATATTAACTCCGTGGTACATTCCATTTTGCAGTGATTCTTGGTCAATGGATGTTACAACTTCCTAATTTAGCTGGTAGATCCAGAGCACAGTAATTGTCAATTTTTTATTATTTATAAAATGGAAATGTTGACAGGACCATAGGATAAGAGGGGTAAATTTCTACACAATTCCCACCACCAGAACTCCGTATCCCATCCCTTCCTTTGAAAGCTTTCCTATTCTTTATCCCTCTGGGATTATGGACCCAGGGTCATTATGGGGTGCAGATGGTGGAAGGTCTGGATTCTGTAATTGCTCCTCTGCTGAACATGGGTGTTGGCAGTCAATCCATACTCCCAGCCTGTCTCTCTCTTTCCCTAGTGGGGCAGGGATCTCGGAAGGCAGGACTCCAGGACACATTGGTGGGGTTGTCTTCCCAGGGAAGTCAGGTTGGCATCATGTTAGCATCTGGAACCTGGTGGCTGAAAATGATCTAAGATATAAAGCAGAACAAATTGTTGCCTACTCATGAACCTAAAGGCAAGAACATTGCAGATGCAGATTTGGGATCTCCGTTTTGGAAAAAGTTAGTAGGTCTATTTTAGGTATATTCTAGAGGGTCCATGGCTTTACTAGATTTTGCCTGATTCTGACATCTAATACACAGGTAGACCCAATATGTGGGGAAAAATAGATTGATTGTCTTGAACTTTTTGATGCATAGACCCAAGTTCTGAATCTATATTCCTTCAATCGAAGCACTTAAGGTTTCAAATTGGTAATCTGATTGAATTTTAACCATAGGCTTAAATAATTAATACACTTCTAATAATGACTTAAATATTTAAATTTAAAATATTAAATCACTTGTAATCTTAGACCAGGTAGAGCAGAAGTGACGGTTGTGTCACTATATAAGATACAGCTATATGTAAATAGCATTAAATGACATAAAATATGGTGAGGTCTTATATGATACAACAAGTTTTCAGGGTTTTTCTTTTTTACTGAATATATATATATATAATATATATATATATATATATATAACCTCCTGCAACTAGTGACAGTTTAATTGCTTCCTTCCAGTCTGAATCTTTTTAATTCTTTTCTGTTTCCTAATGGATATGGATAGAGCTCCCAATGCTATGTTAAATAGTAATGGTGATAATGGACAGCTCTGCCTTGTATGTTAAGGGAGAGGGGAAGCTTTCAATTTCTTATCACTGAGTATAATGTTAGCTATAGATTGCTGTATATAGGCTTAACAAGTTTGAACAATTTTTATATATCCCCATTCTTTTTAATATTTTGATTACAACTGAAGATGGGGAGATACAAAGAATCATACATAGATTTTATGGCCATCTTTATGGACATAAATTTGACAGCCTAGAATAGACGGATGTTATTTCTAGAATAATGCTACCTGCCAATCCTAACCCAAGAGGAAGTATATAGCTTAAACAAGCCAATCACACACACACACACACACACACACACACACACACACACACACAGGCCAATTACTAGTTTAGGAACTGAATCAGTAATAAAAAATCTACCCAAGGGAGGCGGAGCTACGAGCAGCAGATCGCTTTCTCTCCTCTCCTCTCCTCTCCTCTCCTTCCCTGATCAACTAGGAATACCAAAGGAGACCACCCGGGACTGAAACAACAGGACTAGAATGACCACAGGAACCCAGTAAATCACCGGTGAGTACAAACAAGTGTGGCTGGTGATAGAGGAGAGAGGGGCCTAAGGAGAGATTAAGTGACTGCTAACAGTTCAGCAGTTTATCAGTGGAGACACCACCTCCAGTCTGCTCCACCAACAAGGGGACAGTTTAAGGGAGGAGAGGACTCCCCAGAGACTCACCAAGTGCAACTCTGAGTCTCCATTGCTACTACCCTCAGAATCTGGAGCAGCAACAGGAAGGGACACCAGGGGACAGAGATCTAACCAGGAGACTCAGAAGACCTATACCTCGGTGGCATAGCTGAGGGGCTGTGAAAGTCTCTTTGCATAACCACTGGATTATCTCTGCCACACCCTGCTTTATCTCTTGGTCAGGAGTCAGTGGTTAAGCTAAGATGCCTACTGATAGTTTAAAAGCCCTCAGGCTCCCATAGCCTATAGGGAAGGGAAAAAAAAAGAGGCTTTTAAACCACTGAGCTCTAATTCAGGGATTGAAATAACTGTTAACTTCCACCACTGTGAACCCTTTAATTAACTTACTTAGACACAAGTCAATCCAGGCAATAGTGATCAATAATTTGAAAAGTACTGATAAAGGGAACTCATAACATAATATATAAAATGGTTAAAACAACAAGAAGAAATATTGGAGAATTGAACCAGGACAAGAGTCCAGCTAAAAGTCCTCCAGAGGGTGAACCACAAAATAACGAGTTCAACATCCAAACATTAGCTAAGGAAATAATAACAGGAGTGAGTAAAGAATTTGAAAAAATTGTAATCAGAAATGCAGGAACAACAAATGAGAATATGGAAGAAAATACTAATTATCTCATGGTGATTAGAGAGCTGAAAGCTGAAATCGCTGAGCTAAGAATGCAACTAGCTGAACAAGCTAAAACAGTATCAGAGCAGGGCAACAAAATAGATGAACTCCAGAAAACAGTGGAGGGCAGAGAGAATAGAATCTATGAGGCTGAAGACAGAATTAGCAAGATTGAGGATGAATTAGAAACAATGAAAAAAGAAGTAAGAGATCTCAAAAAGAGATTAAGAGATGCTGAAAACAACAACAGAGTCCTATGGGATGACTTCAAAAGAAACAATATACACATTATTGGCATACCAGAGGAAGAAAGAGAAGGAGAGGAAGAAAGCATTTTCCAGGCCATAGTAGCTGAAAACTTCTCTAGTCTAGACAATATCAAAGACATAAAAATTCAAGAAGCCCAGAGGGTCCCAAACAGAATTAACCCAGTCCTAAAGACACCAAGACATATCATACTTAGAATGGAAAGGAATAAGGATAAAGAAAGGATCCTGAAGGCTGCAAGAGAAAAACAAAGAGTCACCTACAAAGGAAAACTCATAAGATTAGCAGCAGACTTCTCCATACAAACACTACAGGCCAGAAGAGAATGGCAAGATATCTATCGAGTGCTCAATGAGAACGGCTTTCAGCCAAGAATACTATATCCTGGCTAGACTGTCATTCAGACTAGAGGGAGGCATCAAAACCTTCTCAGACAAGCAACAGCTGAAGGAATCAACCATCACCAAGCCTGCTCTGAAAAAAGTTCTGAAAGGTCTCCTATAAACAACCAGACCACCACAAATAGGACATATATCAAAACATGCCCCGGCAAGCGGCGCGGTGAACAGGGGCTAGGAACCTCGGGACCTGGAATGACAGGGACAAGAGACACGAAAGAATGACAGCAAGACAGGATTCTGATCAAGCTGCAAAATTTTATTGTGTTCACAGGCATTATAAGGCTTTGGGGAAGGGGGGAGTGCTGGAGGAGGAGGAAGAGGAGGAGGGGGAGCAATCATCAAAGTGGAATGTTCCTTGCAACATACAATGGCCGAAACCATGTTTGTTGCCACAACTATGTGTTGTGTCACTTGATTTCTGATAAATGGTCTAACTGAGGGGAAATGGTCTGCCCAGGGGGAAATGAAAACTTATCTCGAGGGCTTCCATTGTTTCAAAGCTTATCAAGTAGAGAAATGGCTCCTGGCATCTCCTCCTTTCGTTATAATTTAACTGAGGCAGGAAATCGGGGGTGAGGGCTAGAGATCTTAACAGCAGTTTTGGTGGGCATTAACCAGAGGGGAGAAGTATTGACCTGATTCCTCCCGCAGGGTGAATGTAAAACCAGTCTTCCCGCTTCTTAAAAGGCTCTTGGTGTCTTTTTGGGGAGGGGAGGCAGAGCCACAGTTTCCAGGCAAACAATTTTTGTAGCTGACACCAACCTCCATGTAAATCAGGTCTGCTTCACGGGGGACTAAGAGGCGGACTATAGGGTCCTCCCCCTGTAGTGCTTTGCCTTGCACCCCTTACTGGTGTCTTTGCCCTGCCAAGGTTGGATGTCTCAATGCATAATTATGAGTTTTATGCCATCCAAAAAGGAGGTCTGTCATCAGGTTCAGCCAGGCCTCTATCAGCCAAATCAAGTCTGTGATAATGTATTTGCAAATGTTTTGATGCCAAGGAGTCAATCTGCCATTTTATAAAATCAGTAATCTTATTGAAAATAAAAGGTCCTAAGGTAATCATTAACAAAAGACTAATCAAGGGTCCCATAAGGGGCTCTGTAGTGACTCAAGACTATTTGTGGTGGAGTCTATAACCTGTTGTAATTTGTCAGAAAATTCATGGGAGGAATATATAAAGTGTCCTAGAGTGCCACCAGCAAGTCTAAGGGAAGCAGTCAGTGGATGTTATGTCCAGGGGAAGAAACACAGCACATTTGGTCCTCTGGTTGTTGTCAGCACCAACTGATGAAATTTTTCTTCTTCATAGAGGGTCAGCTGTGGAACAAGCAAAACTAGGAGGCAAGGACCAGGTAGAGAAGAATTGACATGAAAATATAGGATGGTGTTGTACCAAAACACAGAGGAGTGAGGTTCCTTGAACCTCACACATTAGGTGAGGTTCCTTGAACATGAGGAATATTTTGAGAAAAGTGAGCAGTCAATAAATATGCAGAGATGAAGTCAGCAGTGGTAGGTCAGCAGAAAGAGAAGACTTGGATAGGCTGGTGAGGTTAGCTGGAGTATATACTGCCATGGCGTCCTTTGTGGTAAGGACTTGCCAACAGGGACTGTGGATTTTGCAAGAGCAATAATGTCATCCACCATAATAAAAGGAAAACAAACATGGACATCCAGTGTTGAAAAAGAGAAAAAATGAATATGTCTCTGTGACTGGAAAAGTGGGTGGCTTTGTCAATGAGATATAATAAATGGACAATTTGAATTTTTGTAAATATAAAAAAGGCTTAGTATAGTTACTTCATTGACACATTAGCCAACTGAATACTGGGGGGTTCATTCCCCTTCTTTTTTTGTTTATTGAGCTTAAGGGTTTTAGTTTTTCTTGTTTGAGCTGTAGCCCACATAAATTTGGAAAAAATACCAACTGAGAAAAAAAAATGTTTTTGTTTACTAAACATGGGCAGGTGAATTACATCAATCTGCCAGAGAGCATTGGCTTTTATCAGTGGAGATTATTCTTAAAAGTCTGAATAGCAGGATCTTAATTAAACAATGCAGGAGCCAGTAAAGTGCTCTCACTATGGCAGGTCAAGCGTTAAAATTTTAAGAGGCTTGTAAGAAATTAGAAAAATTTTAGGATATGAGTGACTTTAGGAGTCGTCACACACCCATAAATAAAAAAAGAAAAATGTTTAGTTTTAAATCTTACCATCTGAGCAGTCAGTTCTTCATGTGCAGATGTACCTATAATTATTTACTTAGGGAGAGGACTTGTACCCACTTAATTGATGATCTAATGGTTAGAATTGCCTTGAGTTTTATGATTTTAGAAGGCTCTTTATTAAAATATACCAATGTGTTATAGAAAGTCAATACCTAATGTGTTGACATGATAAAATGTTTACCATTTTTTAGCATTATTTTAAACTGATTAGACAGTTTAAGCACACTATTATAACTTTAGTTTACTAAGATCTTTACTCATCACAAGGCTATCAAGAGTAAGCATAGATATAAAACTCTTAATAGATTTTGCTCCTTAGAACTCTAATATGGCAACTTAAAAGGCTAAAATAAAACCTGATAGCTTAAATGTTCAAAATAATAATTTTGTTAAATCAGGATTTGCCAAAACAAATCTTCTATCAGACCAAAAACACCATTTGCCAAGAATAAGTCTCTGACAGCATCTTAAAACAAACCAGATAATTTTTAAAAGCAGAAAGATATAAAGAGAAAAACCAGAGCAAAAGCCTCTGGCATGTAAATAATTAACATAACCATTGTGTTATCTTTTACTAACCCAAGCCAGTTTTGCCTATCTAGTTGAGAAAGTATTTTAAAACTTTTTTTTGTCACTTAAACAATTTTAAGTAAAATGTTAAACTTTGTTTGTTAGGATCTTTGCTTATCACAAAGCTATCACACCCTTAGGGCAGCTATGAACAAGGGTGGGTACACAATTTAATTGATCTTTCACTTTGATTTGGATAGGTAACTTAAAAGGCTAACATAAACCTTATAGCTGAAATGTTCAAAATAAATTTTTACTATTAACATTTTTTAGATGACCATTTTACACTAAATAATTTTGTTGAATCACATATGTCAAATGAAAAATTTTTATCAGGCCAGGAATACCACATTTAACCCTTTTTTTTTTTTTGGCAAGGCCACTGCTTTACCCGGACTGGGTTATTAGAAAACCAGTCAAACATGGGATTTTTACAAACAGTGGCAGTTGGTATTGGGGTGCTGGTAAGATTTACAATTCTCACAAGATTGAGAGAGACTGTAGAGGCATTTTACCATGCTTAGATATCTCAGAAAATCTTTTAACTAATGAATTGATGCTGATATTAGCTATCAGAAGGACGAAACTGTCCTATATTTTACTCTGGTAAAGGTGTGCCAACTCTATGAGTTGGGATCTTTAATACCACATTTAGCTTAAATAAATATTATTTAAAACTTAAAACAAACTTTAGTTACTTAGGGGTTAACACACATTAATGAAAACAAGGTACAGACTTAAAACAGACATTCTTGGTGAAAAGAAAAATTTTCCCTTTGAAAAGTGGCTTTTGGATTTCTAACTCACAGCCACTCCACCCACACACCCCCCCAGGGGCGTTTGTGGCTTAGAATGATTGACTGAAGTGTTTGTCAATCTGTGGAGCAGGAGCTCTGTGCCGTGTTTGGCTGCACGGACAGAACAGGTGGGCTTAGTTTACTGCCACTCACGGAGAAGCGCAGAGAAAAATCTTTGAAAGTTCTTTTTCTGGGCTAAGGTACACTTTAGTGTTTTATAGAAACAAATCATTAAATTTCTATCAAAAGTGTGTACTGGTTCTCTGATTAATAGCTTTTAAGTTAAAGAGAACGTCTTGTTTGATTGATTTCATTCTTTTTCTAAAGAATAACTTGCTAGCCAGATAAGATCTCACTCAGAACTGGTTTAACGGTTTCTGAGTGTAGAGGGGAAAAAGCTGGATCTTTTTGGCTGGCTAATTTTAAGATACTGTCAAATCAAGAGCCCATAGTTCTTTAACTAATTGTAAATGCTCTCGTTTTTTTGTTTGTTTGTTTTGTTTACTAATTTTCTAAGGGAAGCTGTTTTTTGTGCTAGTTGGTGGGGGGGTCTTAAGGTTGTCAAAGAGGGGTAAATCTTAACAGGAGGGCACTTAGCAGGCGCCTCAGGGGCGGGGCCTCCTGAATCAGGCATGGGAATAGAGACAGACTCACAAACAGAAGGTGGCCGGGAGTGTCCCTATAAGACTTTTTCTCCCTCTCTCATGACTCCCTGTACATCAGGACAATGTTTATAGACTTTGAGTATATCATTTACTAAATTCCAATAAGAAAAAGCCTGGACTGGAATTTTTTTTTGGACCAAAGGTCTCATAAAAATCTCTTAAACAGTTTCCTACTCTAGCCCATCTTTTTTCATCATTAGTTCCCTGTAAGGGAAAACATGGACAAACATCACTCACAAAATAAAAAAAAAATTCTTGAAATCCTTTTTCTTAACCCTTACTCCTTGTGTCTTGAGGGACTCCTTGAGTCCTTTAATAAACAAGTCTTGTTTACCAAATTCATGTCCCATGGTAGTGCTTACCTCACTGCTGTGACACTCCTCCAGATGCGACTAACGGCCGGGCAGTTCCGTGGCGATCTATGTGAGCCTGTGCGTTACCCTCTCGGCCGCGGTGGATCAATGAATTTGGGTAGGCCTACCCTCTCTATCAGTGGTGTTCCTAGGTCTAGAAGGCTTCTTTGCCCCACGTCCGGGTGCCAGATGCCCCGGCCAGCGGGGCGGTGAACAGGGGCTAGGAATCTCGGACCTGGAATTACAGGGACAAGAGACACGAAAGAATGACAGCAAGACAGGATTCTGATCAAGCTGCAAATTTTTATTGTGTTCACAGGCATTATAAGGCTTTGGGGAAGGAGGGAGTGCTGGAGGAGGAGGAGGGGGAGCAATCATCAAAGTGAAATGTTCCTTGCAACATACAATGGCCGAAACCATGTTTGTTACCTCAACTATGTGTTGTGTCACTTGATTTCTGATAAATGGTCTACCTGAGGGGAAATGGTCTGCCCAGGGGGAAATGAAAACTTGTCTTGAGGGCTTCCATTGTTTCAAAGCTTATCAAGCAGAGAGATGGCTCCTAGAAAAAACACTCTAAAACTCTACAAGAATGGCGTTAAAATATCTTCAATCTTTGATATCAATAAATGTCAATGGCCTAAATTCACCTATTAAAAGACACAGAGTAGGAAGATGGATCAGAAAACACAACCCAACAATATGCTGTCTACAGGAAACCCACCTAACTCAACAAGACAAACACAGACTTAAAGTGAAAGGATGGAAAACTATCATACAAGCCAATGGCCCACAAAAAAGGGCAGGAGCAGCTATTCTCATAGCTGACATGATAGACTTTAAAATAGATAAGATTAAAAAAGATAGGAATGGACACTACTTAATGCTCAGAGGATCAGTCAATCAAGAGGACTTAACAATTATTAACATCTATGCACCCAATGAGAAGCCATCTAAATACATCAAACTTCTACTGAAAGAGCTACAGCAATATATTAACAGTAACACAATCATAGTAGGGAACTTCAACACCCCACTCTCTCAACTTGACAGATCATCCAGGAAGAAAATCAATAAAGACATAAGGGAGCTAAATGAAGAGATAGATAAACTAGAACTATTGGACATTTTCAGAGTCATTCATCCCAAGAAACTGGAATACACATTTTACTCAAATCCACATGGGTCATTCTCAAGGATAGACCATATATTAGGCCACAAAGAGAGCATCAGCCAAATTCAAGAGCATTGAAATCATCCCAAGCATCTTCTCAGACCACAGTGGAATTAAACTAACACTTAACAATCAACAAAAGATTAGTAACAGTCCCAAAATGTGGAAGCTCAACAGTGCACTTCTTAACAACTTCTGGGTTAAAGAGGAAATCAAGGAAGAAATAAAAGTGTTTCAATGAAAATGAAGACAGAAGCTATCAAAATATTTGGGACACAGCTAAAGCAGTCCTAAGAGGGAAGTTCATAGCTATACAAGCACACATTAGGAAACAAGAAAAAGTTTTCTTCTATTATTTCCTCTAGAATGTTTGCTTCCCCTTCCTCTCTTTCTTCCTCTGGCAGGCCAATTATACGAATGTTACTTCTTTTGAGATCATCCCATATGTCTCTGTTGTTGTTTTAAGTGTCTCTCAATCTCTTTTTAAGCTCTTTCACCTCTTTCTTTGTTTTCTCTAACTCATCCTCTGTCTGACTAATTCTTTTTTCTGCTTCTGTTAGTCTGCTTTCCCTTGCCTCAGCTTCTTTCTTCATTACAGCTATTTCAGCTTTCAGTTCTCTAATTGCCTCAAGATAATCAGTATTTTCCTTGGGGGGTCTCAACTGTTGTTTCCCTAATACTGCCATTCCTTTCCTCCAATGTTGTTTTCATTTCTGTGATTAATAGGTTTATTATTGCTTGCATACTTTTCTTATCTATGGTTACTTCTGGATGATTTGTAGTTTCTTCTGGGCTCTTGTCTTCATTCATTGGAGTAGCTGTTTTATTTGTTTTTGATCTACCCATAGAAGAAAACTTCCCAGACCTGAATAACAGAAAGGATATCAAGATTCAAGAGGCCCAGAGAGTACCAAACAGAATCAACCCAGACCTGAAGACACCAAGACACATCATAGTTACAATGAGAAGAAGTAAGGATAAAGAAAGGATCCTAAAGGCTGCAAGAGAGAAATAAAAAGTCACATACAAGGGAAAACCCATAGGATTATCTGCAGACTTCTCCACTCAAACTCTAAAAGCCAGAAGGGAGTGGCAAGATATCTATCGAGCCCTGAAAGAAAAAGGGTTTCAACCAAGGATAATATATCCTGCTAGACTTTCATTCAAACTAGATGGAGGGATCAAAACCTTCTTAGATAAACAACAGTTAAAGGAGGCAACCATCACCAAGCCGGCCCTGAAAGAGGTTCTAAAAGACCTCTTATAAACAAGAACATCACTATAATACTTGCAATATATCAGAGCAAACAAAAAAAAAATTTTTTGAACAATGGCACTACAATACACTAAATCCATAATATCAATAAATGTCAATGGCTTAAACTCACCCATCAAAAGGCACAGAGTTGGGGGATGGATCAGAAAACATAACCCAACCATATGCTGCTTGCAAGAATCCCATCTGTCACAACAAGATAAACACAGACTTAAAGTAAAAGGATGGAAAACTATCCTACAGGCTAACGGACCACAAAAAAGGGCAGGAACAGCCATTCTCATCTCAGACACGAGAGATTTTAAATTAAAGTAATAAAAGATAGGCAAGGACATTACATAATGATTAGGGGATCAATCAGCCAAGAAGACCTAACAATTATTAACATCTATGCACCCAACGAGGGACCATCTAAATACATTAAGCATCTACTGAAAGAATTTCAAAAATACATCAATAGTAATACAATAATAGTGAGAGACTTCAATACCCCACTCTCACACTTAGACAGATCAACAAAGCAGAGAACCAATAAAGATACAAGAGAATTAAATGAAGAGATAGACAAACTAGGCCTCTTGCACATTTTCAGACTCCTCCACCCCAAAAAACTGGAATACACCTTCTTTTCAAATCCACATAACACATACTCTAGATAGACCATATGTTAGGCCACAAAGACAGCATCAATAAATTCAAGAGCATTGAAATCATCCCAAGCATCTTCTCAGTCCACAGTGGAGTAAAACTAACATTTAACAACAAACAGAAAATTATTAAAAGACACAGAATTTGGAAACTAAACAACATGCTCCTTAAGAACCACTGGGTCAGAGACTCACTCAAGCAGGAAATTCAAATGTTCCTGGAAACTAATGAAAATGAAGACACAACCTATCAAAATATTTGGGACACAGCTAAAGCAGTACTGAGAGGGAAACTTATAGCCATACAATCACATATTAAACACCAAGAAGAAGCTCAAATGAACGTCCTTACTGCACACCTCAAGGACTTAGAGGAAGAGGAACAAAGGAACCCTAAAGCAACCAGAAGGACAGAAATCACTAAAGTTAGAGCAGAAATAAACAACATCGAAAATGAAAGAACCATACCAAAGATCAATTAAGCCAAATGTTGGTTCTTTGAAAGATTAAACAAAATTGACAAACCCCTAGCCAGACTCACCAAACAAAAAAGAGAGAAGACTCAAATTAATAGAATTGTAAACGATGGAGGAGATATCATACTGACACCACAGAAATCCAGAGAATCCTGCGAAACTTCTATAAAGAACTATATGCCACCAAGCTAGAGAATCTGGAAGAAATGGAACAATTCCTAGAAACCTATGCCCTTCCAAAACTGAACCAAGAATAACTACAAAATCTAAATGGACCAATCACAGACAAAGAAGTTGAAACCGTTATTAAGAATCTCCCCAACAACAAAAGTCCAGAACCAGATGGTTTCACAAACAAATTCTACAAAACTTTCAGGAAACAGTTAATACCCATACTTCTTAAGCTATTCCATAAGATTGAAGAAACAGGAATACTCCCTTCCACCTTCTATGAAGCCAACATCACCCTGATACCAAAAGCTGATAGGGACAGAACAAAAAAGGAAAACTACAGACCAATATCTCTGATGAACATAGATGCCAAAATATTAAACAAGATCTTGGCCAACCGGATACAGCAACATATCAAAAAGATTGTTCATCACGACCAAGTGGGATTCATCCCAGGAATGCAAGGCTGGTTCAACATCCATAAGTCAATCAATGTCATTCACCACATCAATAAAAGCAAAGCCAAAAACCACATGATTATCTCAATAGATGCAGAGAAAGCCTTTGACAAAATCCAACACCTGTTCATTCTCAAAACTCTACAAAAAATGGGAATAGATAGGAAATTCCTCAAGATAGTGGAGTCTATATATAGCAAACCTGCAGCCAGCATCATACTCAATGGACAGAAGCTGAAAGCATTCCCCTCAGATAGGGGACTAGACAGGGCTGTCCACTGTCACTGTTACTCTTCAACATAGTATTGGAAGTTCTTGCCATAGCAATCAGGCAAGAGAAAGAAATCAAAGGAATACAGATTGGAAGGGAAGAAGTCAAACTCTCACTATTTTCAGGTGATATGATAGTATACATAGAAACACCTAAAGAATCCAGCAGAAAATTACTGGAAGTTATTAGGCAATATAGCAAGGTGTCAGGCTACAAAATCAATGTACAAAAATCAGTGGCATTTCTTTATAGGAAACAAGAAAAAGCACAAATAAACAGTCTGATTGCACATCTTAAAGACCTAGAAGAAGAACAACAAAGGAACCCTAAAGCAACCAGAAGGACAGAAATCACTAAAGTTAGGGCAGAAATAAATAACATTGAGAATAGGAAAACCATACAGAAGATCAACGAAAGTAAATGTTGGTTCTTCAAAAGAGTAAACAAAATTGACAAACCTTTAGCCAGACTCACAAGACAAAAAAGGGATAAGACCCAAATAAATCGGATAGTAAATGAAAGAGGAGCTATCACAACAGACACCGCAGAAATTCAACATATCATGCAAGGCTTCTATGAACAACTATATGCCACCAAGCTAGAGAATTTGACAGGGATACCCACTGTCACCATTACTATTCAATATAGTGTTGGAAGTTCTTGCCATAAGCAATCAGGCAGGAGCAAGGAATTAAAGGGATACAGATTGGAAGAGAAGAAGTCAAACTCTCCTTATTTGCAGATGACATGATAGTATACATGGAAAAACCTAAGGAATCCAGCAAGAAGCTTTTGGAAATCATCAGGCAACACAGTAAGATGTCAGGCTACAAAATTAACATTCAAAAGTCAGTGGCATTCCTCTATGCAAACACTAAGTTAGAAGAAATTGAAATCCAGAAATCAATTTCTTTTACTATAGCAACAAAAACAATAAAATATCTAGGAGTAAACCTAACCAAAGAAGTGAAAGACTTGTATACTGAAAATTATGAGTCATTACTCAAAGAAATTGAAAAAGGCACAAAGAATGGAAAGATATTCCATGTTCATGGGTTGGAAGAATTAACATCATCAAAATGAATATATTACCCAGAGCCATCTATAAATTTAATGCTATCTCCATCAAGATCCCAAGAACATTTTTTAGGAGAATAGAACAAATGCTACAAATGTTTATCTGGAACCAGAAAAGACCTAGAATTGCCAAAACAATCTTGAGAAAAAAGAACAGAACTGGATACATCACACTCCCAGATCTCAAACTGTATTATAGGGCCATTGTCATCAAAACTGCTTGGAACTGGAACATGAATAGACACACTGACCAGTGGAATACAATTGAGAGCCCAGAAATGAGG
The DNA here is from genome assembly GCF_950295315.1 of Erinaceus europaeus. Taxonomy (NCBI): domain Eukaryota; kingdom Metazoa; phylum Chordata; class Mammalia; order Eulipotyphla; family Erinaceidae; genus Erinaceus; species Erinaceus europaeus. The sequence continues at coordinate 79,930,237 of NC_080177.1, forward strand.
CCCCACACGTATGGACATCTAATCTTTGACAAAGGGGCCCAGACTATTACATGGGGAAAGCAGAGTCTCTTCAACAAATGGTGTTGGAAACAATGGGTTGAAACATGCAGAAGAATGAAACCGAGTCACTGTATTTCACTGAATACAAAAGTAAATTCTAAGTGGATCAAGGACTTGGATGTTAGACCACAAACTATCAAATACTTAGAGGAAAATATTGGCAGAACTCTTTTCTGCATAAATTTTAAAGACATTTTCAATGAAATGAATCCAATTACAAAGAAGACTAAGGCAAGTATAAACCTATGGGACTACATCAAATTAAAAAGCTTCTTCACAGCAAAAGAAACCACTACTCAAACCAAGAGACCCCTCACAGAATGGGAGAAGATCTTTACATGTCATACATCAGATAAGAGTTTAATAACCAACATATATAAAGAGTTTGCCAAACTCAACAACAAGACAACAAATAACCCCATCCAAAAATGGGGGGAGGACTTGGACAGAATATTCACCACAGAAGAGATCCAAAAGGCCGAGAAACACATGAAAAAATGCTCCAAGTCTCTGATTGTCAGAGAAATGCAAATCAAGACAACAATGAGATATCACTTCACTCCTGTGAGAATGTCATACATCAGAAAAGGTAACAGCAGCAAATGCTGGAGAGGGTGTGGGGTCAAAGAAACCCTCCTGCACTACTGGTGGGAATGTCAATTGGTCCAACCTCTGTGGAGAACAGTCTGGAGAACTCTCAGAAGGCTAGAAATGGGCCTACCCTATGACCCTGCAGTTCCTCTCCTGGGGATATTTCCTAAGGAACTCAACACATCCATCTAAAAAGATCTGTGTACACATATGTTCTTGGCAGCACAATTTGTAATAGCCAAAACCTGGAAGCAACCCACGTGTCCAACAACAGATGAGTGGCTGAGCAAGTTATGGTATATATACACAATGGACTACTACTCAGCTGTAAAAAATGGTGACTTCACCATTTTCAGCCGATCTTGGATGGACCTTCAAAAAATCATGTTGAGTGAAATAAGTCAGAAATAGAAGGATGAATATGGGATGATATCACTCTCAGGCAGAAGTTGAAAAACAAGACCAGAAAAGAAAACACAAGTAGAACCTGAAATGGAATTGGATATGGCACCCAAGTAAAAGACTCTGGGGTGGGTGGGTGGGGAGAATACAGGTCCATGAAGGATGATAAATGACATAGTGGGGGTTGTATTGTTAAATGGGAAACTGGGGAATGTTATGCATGTACAAACTATTGTATTTACTGTGAATGTAAAACATTAATTCCCCAATAAAGAAATAAATTTTTAAAAATTAAAAAAAAGAAAAATATTTCTTCTTCCTGGATTGGAAGAATAAAGATTATTAAAATGGCTATTCTACCAAAAGCAATCTACAATTTTAGTGCAATCACTATCAAAATTCCAATGGCATTTTTCAAGCAAATTGAACAACTTATCCAAAAATTTCTGTGGAACCTCAAAAGGCCATGAATTATTAAAGTATTTCTGAGAAAAAAGGAAAAATACGGAGATATTACACTCCCCAACTTCAGCTTATACTACAAAGGAATAGTAATAAAGATAGCTTGATACTGGAATAAAAATGGACACTTGGATGATTGGAGCCGACTTGAAAGTCCAGAAATGACCCCACACATATACAACCATCCAATGGGATAAAGAAGTTCTCTTTAACAGATGGTTCAGGGAAAATTGGATGGCCACATGTAGAAAAGTGAAACCTGACCACCCCCCTAGCACTATACACCAAGATCAAATAAAAATGGATTAAAGATATAGCTATTAAGCCAGAAATTTCTAAAATTTATAGAAAAATTGTTGGTAAAACTTTGCAGGACCTCACAGCAAAGACTTATTTAGACACTCAACCCCCTGGGCAAGGGAAATGAAAACAAGAGTAAATAAATGGGATTACATGACACTAAAAAGTCTCTTCACATCAAAAGCAAACTACACAAGAATAATGAGGCAACCCAGTAAATAGGAGAAGATATTTTCACATCACACATCAGACAAACGACTGCTATCAAACATTTATACAGAATTGGTTTATATCTACAAAAGAAGAAAAAATAACCCAACAAAAAAGTGGGCCAAGATAGTAGTAGCAGCTGCGTTTCCTCTTCTCAGTCAACTAGTAATACAAAGGAAACCACCTGGAACTGCAACAAGACAGGACTAGACCTACTTTGGGAACCCACCAAATCACCAGAACATCCAGAGACCACAACTCTGCCCAGACCTCCAGCTCTACCCAATTGAGAAACTTCTCTAAAGAACAAGGAATATCAAAGATCACCTGAGACTGCAACAAGATGATACTGGGACTACTTTGGAAACCCACCAAGTCACTGGTGAGTGAAAACATGTGCGGCTCCTGGACAGAGAGGAGCCTAAGGAGAGATTCCTGGGGCTAAAGCCCATATCTACTCCCAATCGACTGGTAACAGCCTGGCAGTTTACCAGTTGAGGAGCCACCTCCAGTCTGTTTTACCAGCAAAAAGACTGCTGAAGGGAGGAGAGGACCCCCCCTAAGGCTCACCAAATACAACTGCGAGTCTCCAGTTGCAACTACCCTCAGAGGCTGGAGCAACAAGGGGGAAGCCCTGTGTTGACATCGGGTGGCAGAGAATTGACCAGGAAACTCAGGAGAAGATCGACACCCCAGTGGTCTAGCAGTGGGGCTGCATAGTGGGAGCCTTTCCACATTGTTCCCCTGATGACAACATGGTGAATAATTGCCTCAGAACCTACAACCTATAAACATGATTTGTTTAGAAACTCACAGGGGCCAGCCATGCTGTAGGGCTTGGCTTGCCTGAAGCTTTGAATCCTCGGGGTGTGGAAGTCTCTTTGCATAACCACTGTGCTATGTCTCCCCCACCCTGCTTTATGTCTTGGTCAGGAGTGAGTGATTAAGCTAAAAAACCTACTTATATGTAAAAAGCCCTCAGGCTACCATAGCCTACAGGGAAGAAAAAGAACAAAAGAAGATGTAACAGCCACTATGCTTCAACTCAGAGACTGAGATAACATTGAAACAACTGTTAATTTCCACAACTGTGAACTCTTTAAATACTTTAGTGGAATGTTATGCATGTACAAACTATTGTATTTACTGTTGAAAGTAAAACGTTAATTCCCCAATAAAGAAATAAATTAAAAAAATACTTTACTTAGACACAGGTCAAACAAGGCAAGAGTGATCAGTGGACTGAAAAGTACTGAGAGAAAGATCTCATAACACAAAATTAAAAGATTTGCACCACCTCTCAAATCACTCAGTCATCTCTAGTTTTGACAAATACCAAATTGTCTCCTCACATTTTGTACAGTGAAACTCCCATTCTCTTATTCTTTCCCACTTACATTCATAAGAGATCATCCAGAACAAAAGGGAATAAAGATTCATTCTCTATTTTCATTACCCAGTGATCACTCATCTCCTTTGGTTTGAAAAAGAAGAATCCTTAATTGTGATGGCCTTGAGAATAGCCCAGTGATTCTACCCTTGTGATCTCTCCAAGAGACCATGGGACCATTCAGCCCAGGCACGCAACTACTTCTCAAATCCTTCCTGTGTTACTCTCCCAATCCCATATACGAGGGTCCCCATATCAGAACATACTCTTTCCTATTGAGCAGACCATTGTTATGTAATCTCTTCCCCAGCCCCACCTCTGAGAGTGTCAAGACTGCAGCCTGTCTCTGCTGTCACAATGATGCTGTCTGAAGAGCTGCAGTTTTAGGGACAGTCCTGCCTGGCCACCAGCTGATTGCAGTTACTCAGGACTTCTTGACAGGCTCGCTCAGTCATGGGCTCTGCCTGGGTCCAAGGCTACCTGAGAGGTCATCTCTGGCTGCCCCTATTCTGTGTCATCTTTTCCCAGGCCTGCTGCTCTCATGCTCCACCAGGATGGCGCTTCACTTCCTCTGAAGTTGTGGTTCCCAGGAAGGTGTCCCACCAGTGGAGTGGAGCCCAGGCCCAAGGCCGGCTGTCCTACAGGTTGGTGTTCAGGGGCCAAAGGCACGTGCTGCACATGAAGATCAAAAGGAACATCATGCCCAGACATTTTCCTGTGCTCACCAACAATGATCAGGGTGCCATGCAGGAGGACTACCCCTTTGTTCCTCGAGACTGCTACTACTACAGCTACCTGGAGGGGGTTCCTGGCTCCACGGGCACACTGGACACCTGCTACGGGGGTCTGCGTGGCATGCTGCAGGTGGATGACTTCACTTATGAGATCAAACCACTGGAGGCTTCTTCCAGATTTGAACATTTGATTTCTCTGCTTGTAATGGAGGAACCATCGGGGATTGAGGGCTGTGACATTGGAGAGAGAAACCATCAAGCCTATGAAGAGGCCATGCCTCCTATAATTCCTAGAGCAGGTCCTGTTTATTTGTGGTGGCCACATACAAAATACTTAAAAATTCATTACACAGTTGCTAACTCATTGGTAGATGCTAACAGAAATCTCACAGGCATAGTGGAGAATATAGTTATTCTAAACAGCATAGCACACACCGTTTTAATTAAAGCTTTTTTAAGTGTGCATATACGCATTTTATGCATCTGGGATAGAGCGAATATGTTTAACTATCGAGCTAAACGTGATATAACACAATCTATGTCTGAATTTGGTCTTTGGAAAGTTCGTGCAGTGTTTCATCACTTTACACATGATGGATCAGTCCTTTTAACAGGTGATAAGATCTATCGACAAGACTATTTTGCTTTTCCAAATACAGTATGCAATCCCAACTGGGCAGTAGGATATGTATATCTAGCAAGGAAACACATATTTTTAGGTGCACTTCTTACAGCACATGCAGTATGTCACATTATTGGCTGTGCTCATGATTCTTCTAGTTGCCATTGTTTTAGAAGAACTAGCTGTATCATGTCTCCAGAACCTGGTCTTCATGACATGGTGAGCAATTGTACATTTCAAACCATACAGACTCGTTTCTTTGGTTGGGATACTTGTTTGTCTGTACGGAATGTCCCATATTACAATTTTCCTTATGAAACACTTCGCTGTGGAGATAAGATCATAAACCAAAGAGAAGAATGTGACTGTGGCTCCTTAAAGGAGTGCGCCAGGGATCCATGTTGTGAGACCACTTGTGCCCTCAGTGTTGGCAGTGTCTGTGATGAAGGAGGTTGCTGCAAAAACTGCAAATATGCTGCCCCTGGGGTGATATGTAGGGATAAACTTGGTATTTGTGACCTGCCGGAATACTGTGATGGGAAAAAGGCCACTTGCCCACAGGATGTGCATACCCAGGATGGAACCCCTTGTTCACCATTAGCCGTTTGCATGCATGGAAACTGTAGTGACCGAGATATGCAATGCCAGTCTCTCTTTGGCTACAAGATAAAAGATGCTTCACCAGCCTGCTACAAACAATTGAATAAGAGGGGCGACAGATTTGGCAACTGTGGTGTCAAATATCATCGTGGTGGAGACAGACCCTTACCCTGTGAAGAAGAGGATGTTTTCTGTGGAATGCTGCACTGTGCTAATGTTAGAGAAGTTCCTGGTGCAGGTGAGCACACTACCTTTCATCACATAAAAGTCAAACATGTTAAAGAAGAAAACTGCTTTGGATTTGATGCACACTTTGGGGCTCACGTGCCAGAAATGGGACTTGTGGTGGATGGAGCAACATGTGGGCCAGGAAGTTACTGTAAGAATCAGAACTGCACCTTCTTTCAAGATTTGAATTTTGACTGTGATATCAAGACATGCAACTTCAGGGGCGTGTGCAACAGCCTGAAGCACTGTCATTGTCTGAAAGGCTGGAAACCGCCATCTTGTGCAGAGAGGGGGATTGGTGGCAGTATAGACAGCGGCCCCCCACCTAGCAAAGAGTATCGTGTCCGTGGTGCTGTGGTTCCTGTCCTAAATCTGGCTTTAGTTATAATGTCTGTGCGTTTCATTCTTTTAGTTCTTGTGATAATTATAGGATTTTTTTCACAAGTACATGTAGAGCCAGATATAATCCTAAAACCACTACAAGATTTAAAATATCTACAATAGTTATCAATGAAAGAGAGGCCTTGACAACAAGTGAAGAATAAGAGAAAATCATGAACCGGAGAATGTCTCATTGGCACCTCTAGTGAAGATGTGATGGGAGATCATTGTGATAATTCCATATCCTCCAATGCTCTCCCTGATGACATTTTGAAATAAATTGTCATAGTAAATAAAAGTGTCCTTATATTTAACTCCATTTAACAGGTTACTTCTGGTTAGATTCTTCCCATTTTTTTTTTCTTCCTCCTCCAGGGTTATTGCTGGGCTCGGTGCCTGCACCATGAATCCACTGCTCCTGGAGGCCATTTTTTCTCCCCTTTTCTTGCCCTTGTTGTAGTTTCATTGTGGTCATTATTATTGCCCTTGTTGATGCAATTCGTTGTAATTCTTCCCATTTTTATAGGTGTAGTAGAAACTTTTGGATTCAGTCAGAGGTAGGTCTGACTTGGGAGTGAATTCTGATATGTTACAGATCTGCTGGTAGCATTCTGAGCTCCACTGGTAATGCACTTTTTTAGCAAGTCATTTGTGTGATGAATAGTGGTTGAAAATATTATAAGGCTGCACGGTGTAGGTTCAAACCACACCCACCAACGAAGATCTGTTCCCTAGCCTCTCAGTGGAAGTCACCTTAGTTGACAATGTCTCCTAGAAAGTTTACTTCTGCTTTTTGTATGTTCATGTGTTTGAGTTCTAGATTTCACATAGGGTGAAGTCATGTAGAATTTGTCTTTCTCCTCTTACTGTGTGGTCACCTCCAGATCTATCTACTTGGTTCTAAAGAACACCATATCATCTTTTATAATTACACATTAGTATTCTATGAGGTATATATCACATATCTACTTTGTCCAGCCATCTGTTGATGGGTAATTAAGGGGCTTTCACTGTTTGGTTATTGATAATAATACAGCTATGAACATAGGTGTGTCTATGTCCTTTCAAATCAATGGCTGCATATCTGGTGGATACATGCCCGAGAGTGAGATTGCTGGATCAGAAGGTAATTTCCTTTTTATTTTTTTAAGGTCATGCCATATAGTCTCCAGAAGGGCAGTGCCCCCAGGAGGGTAGTAGAGTCCTTTTTCTCCAAGTCCTTAACAACACCTGTCATTTCTGATTCTGTTGATGTAGACTATTCTTATAGGCATGAGGTGGAATCTTGGTTTGGTTTTGATATGTGTTCCTACAATAGTAAGTGAAGTGAAACACTTTTTCATATGTCTGAGTCATTTTAATTGCTTCTTTAGAAAACTGTTTAGTTCTTTGGTTCATTTTATTTTATTTTTGTTATGTTGAGATGTATGATTTTTTTTAAACATGTGTGATGTGAAAATATCCTCTTTCAGTTACTGGGTTGCCTTTTATCCTAGTGTAGGTTTGCATTTGATGTCCTGAAGCTTTAGTTTGGAATAGTTCCATTTATTTAATCGTATTTTCATTTCACATGCCCTTGGGGTTCAGTATCCAAACACAAGTTTGATGTTAAGTTTACGCAGTCTTCTGCCAGGTTTTGCCTCTTTTCTTTTATTTAAGAAAGGAGACATTAACAAAACCATAGGATAAGAGGGATACAGTTCCACACCATTCCCACCACCCAATATCCATATCCAATCCCCTCTTCTGATAGCTTTTCCATTATCTATCCCTCTGGGAGTATGGACCCAGGGTCGTTGTGGGTTGCAGAAGGTGGAAGGTCTGGCTTCTGTAATTGCTTCCCCGCTGAACATGGGCATTGACGGCATTGACTGGTCGATCCATACTCCCAGTCTGCCTCTCTCTTTCCCTAGTAGGGTGGGTCTCTGGGGAAGTGGAGCTCCAGTACACATTGGTGGGGTCGTCTGTCCAGGGAAATATGGTCAGCATCGTGCTGACATCTGGAACCTGGTGGCTGAAAAGAGAGTTAACATACAAAGCCAAACAAATTGTTGAACGACTATGAACCTAAAGACTGGAATAGTGCAGATGAAGTGTTGGGAGGTATTCCCTGCAGGCTCTTGTGTACTTCAGCTTTCAGGTATATATTTTTCTCTAGCTTATGGGCACATGTGAACATATGCTCTATCTCAGGGGACCTGGACTATATCTAGGTTTGGGGACTTTATTGGGGAGTGGAACACCTGGAATGGAATTAGAGATACTATGAAAGGAAAGGTCTCACCCGAGTGATGAAGCTGAAGGGTTGTCATTCCACACCTGAAGTCTCTGGACACAGTCTGAAGTGAAGTATGCTGGGGTGGCACTCATTGTGTTGACTGGGTTGTGATCCGTGGATGCAATATTATTTGATTTGAATTGAGAGAAGCATGCAGGAAAGTGGGCCCAACCCTAAGGTTCCAGGACTGGGGGAAATATAGGCTCTTTAGTGGAATTTTGAGGTTCCTGCTGTCTTAGGGTTTAAGAAGACAATGAATAGTTATTGTTATCATCACATTATTTGGTGATTGGGTTAACTTTGAAAAGTTCCTTTTTTAGGATTTGGGTATAATACCCAGCATCTTGTATATAGCTGTGCTACCAGTTGCTTCTGTTCTCCCTGGTCTAGGCTCTTGAGAGAGTCAACATGTCAAAGACAGCCTATGTATTAAAAAGACTCAGTCTGTGTTTTAAGAAGTTCTAGACATATGATCAATTTTTCCCCTCTCATATTAATTGAATAGTGGTTTATATGTCTACAATTTAATAGGAGTGTGCATAAACACCATCCCTACCGCCAAAAGACTGTTCCATCCCAACCACCCACCCCACCCCCTCACCGTGCTGGGAAGCCCAATGGCCCCCCTCCCATTCACCATAGGGTTTTTACTTTGGTGCCCTGCTCTAGATTTAATCAGATCCTGCTTTTAGTTTTCCTTTCTGTTCTTTCTCAACTTCTGTTGATGAGTGGGGACATCCCATACTCATCTTTATCTTTCTGACTTAGCTGACTTAACGTAATTCCTTCTAGCTCCGTCCAAGATGGGTCAGATAAGGTGGGTTCATTGTTCTTAATAGCTGCATAGTATTCCATTGTGTATATGTACCACAGCTTTCTCAGCCATTCATTTGTTGTTGGGCACCTGGGTTCCTTTCATGTTTTAGCTATTATGAATTATTTTGGTTGGGCATTATGGAATCCTTGGGGTATATCCCCAGGAGAGGAATTACTGGGTCATATGGAAGGTCTTTGTCTAGCCTTGTGAGAGTTCTCCAGACTGCTCTCCAGAGAGGCTGGACCAATTTACTGTTGGACTAGCTTCGTGGGCGGAGACAGACGACCAGGGACTCATGGTTGAACTGTACGCAGTATCTCTTTATTCATGCAGAACGCAGCACAATCTAAGCCAAGCTAAGCTAAACTAAACTGATCTACTTGCAAGTAGGGTGTAAACAGGATGTGGTGTAGAGAGGGTGGAGAGAAAAATGACTGGTGAAAATCAGGGTGTGACAAGGAGAGGGGGTGGAGCAGGCAAGAATTCTACCACTGAACTACCAGTGCCCTGGAGGGAGGGGGGTGCTTAGTTAAAAGTGGTTATGTAAACAGAATACAGTGTTAAGCAGGGGGGATTAAACCAAATGAAACAGAGGGGTTTTTAGAAGCAGAATTAGAAGCATACCAACAATTCCCCCTTTCTTTTTAACTAGTGGCCATAGTATCAGGAGTGTGGGGTGAACAGAAACCAATATCATACAGGCGTTTTCAAAAGAACTGGCATACGACATGGAGGAACAAAATAGGAGAGCAGCAAGAACCAGTGTGATGCCAAGGGGAGGCCTGAGGGGGGCGTTTCCTGCCTCAAAGGGCAGTGTCTAGCAGGCGAAAGGGCATTTCTTGCCTCTGGGGGCATCTATTGCCTCTGGGGGCGCTTCATGCCTCTGTGGGCATCTCTTGCCTCAAAGGGCGTTTCCTGCCTCTGTGGTCATGACCTAGTAAGGGGGGGAGTTTCCTGTCTCTGGGGACAGAGCCTGCAGGCGAGGGAGCATGGCCTATGAAATCCCAAGGCAGCTGGCTGTAGTCAGTCTTTGAGAAACCCAGCAGCATAAAGGGAAACTGCTGTAAGTTGTGTAAAGTGTCCAAGAGGTGTACCAGTTGTTGTTTTTGCCGGGCTGGCTTCACGGGCGGGTAACAGACGACCAGGGACTCATGGTTGAGCTGTAGGCAGTATCTCTTTATTCATGCAGGATGCAGCACAATCTAAGACAAGCTAAGCTAAACTGAAGTACCCTAAAACTCACAATGCTGTCTTTATAGATACTTGCCAAGTAGGGTGGAAACAGGATGTGACATTGAGAGGGTGGAGAGAAAAGTGACTGGTGAAAATCAGAGTGTGACAAGGAGGGGGCGGAGCAGGCGAGAATCCTATCACTGAACCACCAATGCCCTGGAGGGAGGGTGGTGCTTGTTAACAGTGGTTATGTAAATAGAATGCAGTGGTTATGTAAATAGAATAGTGTTAAGCAGGGGGGATTTAAACCAAATGAAACAGAAGGGGTCTCATGCATAACAACAACCAGTAAGTCCAATGGAAGTGTCAGTCGAAAGTAGATGACCACAGTAGAAATGCCATTTGAGCAGATGCTTTTTCATGTGAAGACTTGACAGCTATAATTCACTTACTTGTCAAACAAAACTTGTAGCAGATTAGAAGTTTACTATAATTGATAACTCCATTATAACTGGAAGTCCTTTCTAGTATGATTTTAAGGTTGTTTAAACTCAATAAAATGTGGAAAGGTAAACAGAAGAACCATGGTTAGAAGCCTCAGGCTTGAGAATCATTAACATAATCATTGTACTATCTGCCCCACCTATAACTCATACCATTTTCAGGATTAAACGTTTCAGATTTATGCCAAGACGTAAAAAAATAAATCAAAGGAGGAAAAAACAATTTTTCAGATTTTTTCTGGATGTCTATAGAAATCATGGCTGCGTCCAGATTTTTTTTAAGTCAATGTCATACAAAAATTCAGTCATTCAGATCACTCTCTTACGAAACACAACTTGAACCAGATTATCCAGATCTCACCATGTAGCATCATGAGTCCCCAGAGGGTGTCCTAGTCCAAAAAGCTTCTCGAAATTCCATTTAGGGTGCTTCTGACTGTTCTTGCAGGATTGCAGGCACCCATTTAAAAAAATGTCTTCCCATCGAAGAAAGAATCCAATCAGGAGAGGATAACTAACCACGTGTCTCCATTCTTGGGGACTGCCAGGGTACTGGAAAATGCTCCTCAAATTAGAGTAGGCCTTCTCCATGGGAAACATGTGAGAAAAAGTCCAGAAAGTCCCAGTGGAAATCTCCATGCATATCCCAAGCTCTATGATCACTTTCATAAAGAACCAAATTGTGGCCCAGAGCAAAATGTAGTCCTTTTCCTCAGGAAACATGGGAGAGGGAATCCAGAAAGTCCAAGGAGAAATCTCCGTGCGTCTTCCAAGCTCTACGACCACGGTCAGTTTCATTCTTCTGTATGTTACCACCCAGTTTTCCCAGCACCATTCATTGAAGAGAGCCATTTAATACTTTAAGCCCCGTTATCAAAGATTAGATGTCCATAGGTGTGGGGGTTTAGATCTGGGCTTTCAATTCTTTTCCACTGGCCTGTGTACCTACTTTTGTTCCAGTACCAGGCTGTTTAGATGATGGCCTTATAATATAGTTTGAGATCTGGGAGTGTGATACCTCCATTTCTGTTTCTTTTCCTCAAGATGGTTTTGGCAATGCTAGGTGTTTTCTGATTCCAGATAAATGATTGTAGTTTTTGTTATATTTTCTTAAAGAAGCTTGGTAGAACTTTGATGGGTATCGTATTAAATCTGTATATGTCTCTGGGGAGAATATTCATTTTGATGATATTTATTCTTCTGATCCATGATAATGGTATGTCTTTCCATTTCTTGGTATCAGTTTCTATTTCCTTAAATAGTGACTCATAGTTTTCAGTATACAAGTCTTTCACTTCTTTGGTCAGCTTTACTCCTAGGTATTTTATTGATTTTGCTGCAACAGTGAATGGGAGTGATTTATGGATGTCTTCTTCTCCAGTTTTAGTGTTTGCATAGAGAAAAGCTACTGATTTTTGTACATTGATTTTGTAGCCTGACACCTAGCTATATTGCATAATAACTCCCAGTAGTTTTCTACAGGATTATTTAGGTTTTTCTATGTATACTATTATATCATCTGCAAATAGTGAGAGTTTGACTTCTTCCCTTCCAATCTGTATTCCTTTGATTTCTTTCTCTTGCATGATTGCTATGGCAAGAACTTCCAATACTATGTTGGAGAGTAATGGTGATAGTGGACAGCCCTGTCTAGTACCTGATCTGAGGGGAAATGCTTTCAGCTTCTGTCCATTGAGTATGATGTTGGCTGTAGGTTTGCTATATATGGATTCCACTATCTTGAAGAATTTCCCGTCTATTCCTATTTTTTTTGTAGAGTTTTGAGCATGAATGGGTGTTGGATTTTTGTCAAAGGCTTTCTTTGCATCTATTGAGATAATCATGTGTTTTTTGGCTTTGCTTTTATTGATGTGTGCCCCAGCCAGCGGGGCGGTGAACAGGGGCTAGGAACCCACGAAACCTGGAATGAAAGGGACAGGAGAAACAAGAAATGACAGCAAGACAGGACTCTGATCAAGCTGCAAAATTTTATTGTGTTCACAGGCATTTTAAGGCTTCGGGGAAGGGGGAGCACAGGGGGAAGGGGGAGGCAGAGATTGCGGTGGAGGGTCCCTTGCAACTATTTCTGTTGAACTATAACTATATGGTATGTCACTATAACTATATGGTATGTCACTTAGTTTCTGGCAAACATCTTTCCTACAGGAATTAGAAACTTATCTTGAGGGCTTCTGTTGTTTCAAGGCTTAGCTTCTATCAAGCAGAGAAATGGCTTCTGGCATCTCCTCCTTTTGTTATAATTTAACTGAGGCAGGAAACCGGGGGTGAGGGGTGGAGACCTTAACAGCATTTTTGGTGGGCATAACCAGAGGGGCGAAGTATTGACCCAATTCCTCCCACGGGGTGAATGTAAAACCAATCTTCCCGCATCTTATAAGGCTCTTGGTGTCTTTTTGGGGAGGGGAGGGAGAGCCACGGTTTCCAGGGTGCAGACAACTTCAAAGCAGAAGTTTTCTGTTGCTGACACCAACCTCCGTGTAAATCAGGTTTGCTTCACGGGGGACTCAGAGGCGGACTATAAGGTCCTCCCCCTGTAGTACTTTGCCTTACACCCCTTACTGGTGTCCTTGCCCTGCCAAGGTTGGATGCCTCAATGCATAATTCTGAGTTTTATGCCATCCGAAAAGGAGGTCTGTCACCCTCAGGTTCAGCCTTTTATAAAATCAGTAATCTTATTGAAAATAAAGGGTCCTAAGGTAATCATTAACAAAAGACTAATCAAGGGTCCCATAAGGGGCTCTGTAGTGACTCAAGACTATTTGTGGTGGAGTCTATAACCTGTTGTAATTTGTCAGAAAATTCATGGGAGGAATATATAAAGTGTCCTAGAGTGCCACCAGCAAGTCTAAGGGAAGCAGTCAGTGGATGTTATGTCTAGGGGAAGAAACACAGCACATTTGGTCCTCTGGTTGTTGTCAGCGCCAACTGATGAAATTTTTCTTCTTCATAGAGGGTCAGCTGTGGAACAAGCAAAACTAGGAGGCAAGGACCAGGTAGAGAAGAATTGACATGAAAATATAGGATGGTGTTGTACCAAAACACAGAGGAGGTGCATACACATTAGGTGAGGTTCCTTGAACATGAGGAATATTTTGGGAAAAGTGAGCAGTCAATAAACATGCAAAGATGAAGTCAGCAGTGGTAGGTCAGCAGAAAGAGAAGACTTGGATAGGCTGGTGAGGTTAGCTGGAATATATACTGCCATGGCGTCCTTTGTGGTAAGGACTTGCCAACAGGGACTGTGGATTTTGCAAGAGCAATAATGTCATCCACCATAATAAAAGGAAAACAAACATGGACAGCCAGTGTTGAAAAAGAGAAAAAAGGAATATGTCTCTGTGACTGGAAAAGTGGGTGGCTTTGTCAATGAGATACAATAAATGGACAATTTGAATTTTTGTAAATATAAAAAAGACTTAGTATAGTTACTTCATTGACACACTAGCCAACTGAATACTGGGGGGTTCATTCCCCTTCTTTTTTTGTTTATTGAGCTTAAGGGTTTTAGTTTTTCTTGTTTGAGCTGTAGCCCACATAAATTTGGAAAAAATACCAACTGAGAAAAAAAAATGTTTTTGTTTACTAAACATGGGCAGGTGAATTACATCAATCTGCCAGAGAGCATTGGCTTTTATCAGTGGAGATTATTCTTAAAAGTCTGAATAGCAGGATCTTAATTAAACAATGCAGGAGCCAGTAAAGTGCTCTCACTATGGCAGGTCAAGCGTTAAAATTTTAAGAGGCTTGTAAGAAATTAGAAAAATTTTAGGATATGAGTGACTTTAGGAGTCGTCACACACCCATAAATAAAAAAAGAAAAATGTTTAGTTTTAAATCTTACCATCTGAGCAGTCAGTTCTTCATGTGCAGATGTACCTATAATTATTTACTTAGGGAGAGGACTTGTACCCACTTAATTGATGATCTAATGGTTAGAATTGCCTTGAGTTTTATGATTTTAGAAGGCTCTTTATTAAAATATACCAATGTGTTATAGAAAGTCAATACCTAATGTGTTGACATGATAAAATGTTTACCATTTTTTAGCATTATTTTAAACTGATTAGACAGTTTAAGCACACTATTATAACTTTAGTTTACTAAGATCTTTACTCATCACAAGGCTATCAAGAGTAAGCATAGATATAAAACTCTTAATAGATTTTGCTCCTTAGAACTCTAATATGGCAACTTAAAAGGCTAAAATAAAACCTGATAGCTTAAATGTTCAAAATAATAATTTTGTTAAATCAGGATTTGCCAAAACAAATCTTCTATCAGACCAAAAACACCATTTGCCAAGAATAAGTCTCTGACAGCATCTTAAAACAAACCAGATAATTTTTAAAAGCAGAAAGATATAAAGAGAAAAACCAGAGCAAAAGCCTCTGGCATGTAAATAATTAACATAACCATTGTGTTATCTTTTACTAACCCAAGCCAGTCTTAAACAATTTTAAGTAAAATGTTAAACTTTGTTTGTTAGGATCTTTGTTTATCACAAAGCTATCACACCCTTAGGGCAGCTATGAACAAGGGTGGGTACACAACTTAATTGATCTTTCACTTTGATTTGGATAGGTAACTTAAAAAGCTAAAATAAACCTTATAGCTGAAATGTTTAAAATAAATTTTTACTGTTAACATTTCTTTTAGATGACCATTTTACACTAAATAATTTTGTTGAATCACACCTGTTGAATAAAATTTTTTTATCAGGCCAGGAATATCATGTTTAACCCTTTTTTTTTGGCAAGGCCACTGCTCTACACTGACTGGGTTATTAGAAAGCCAATTCAAGCATGGAATTAACAAATTAACAAACAGTGGCAGTTGGTATTGGGTTGCTGGTAATATTTAGAATTTTTACAAGAGTGAGAGAGACTGCAGAGGAGTTTTACCATGCCTAGAGATCTCAGAAAATCTTTTAACTAATGAATTGATGCTGATATTAGCTATCAGAAGGACGAAACTGTCCTATATTTTACTTTGGTAAAGGTGTGCCAACTCTATGAGTCGGGATCTTTAAAACCACATTTAGCTTAACTAAATCTTATTTAAAACTTAAAAGAAACTTTAGTTACTTAGGGGTTAACACACATTAATGAAAACAAGGTACAGACTTAAAACAGACATTCTTGGTGAAAAGAAAAATTTTCCCTTTGAAAAGTGGCTTTTGGATTTCTAACTCAGAGCCTCCCAGGAGGGACGTTTGTGGCTAAGAATGATTGACTGAAGTTTTTGCCAATCTGTGGAGCAGGAGCTCTGTGCCGTGATTGGCTGTGTGGGTGGAACAGGCGGGCTTAGTTTACTGCCATGCATGGAGAAGCGCGGAGAAAAATCTTTGAAAGTTCTTTTTCTAGGCTAAGGTACATTTTACAGCTTTAAAGAAACAAATCATTAAATTTCTATCAAGTGTGTACTGGTTCTCTGTGTTATTGTGGTGGTCTGGTGTTGGGCTGCACCGCGGAGAAGAGAGCGGACGTCCAGAGCAAAGGGGTACACAAATCTTTATTATAGGATGGGGGGGTTGGTTCAGACCACGTGGAGCCAGCCAGCAATGGCCGTCCCCACTACCTGACCACGGGGGGAGAGCAGGGAGCGAGACCTCAGAGAGGGAGAGCTGAGAGCCCAGAGAGAGAGGGGGGGTGAGGGGGCTTTTTATTGGGCGACAACCAGGGGTGACGTGTAGGGCCAGGACTGGTTGAA
This sequence comes from Erinaceus europaeus, assembly GCF_950295315.1. Lineage (NCBI taxonomy): Eukaryota > Metazoa > Chordata > Mammalia > Eulipotyphla > Erinaceidae > Erinaceus > Erinaceus europaeus. The sequence goes on from NC_080177.1 coordinate 79,946,718, forward strand.
GGGGGCACTCTAGGATTTCGCAGGGCATAGTAAAACCTGGGGGCGGAGACTGCATCAGAATAACTTCTCAGCAACATCTCCTCCTATCCCTTTATATCTAAATGGACACAGTAAAGAAAAATGGAATGGAGCAGGCTTAAATGTTTTAGAGGAATGCCATGCTCAGGTGGGAAGATGTAGGACTTTCTGTGGAGGAGGGAAGGCTTAAATGGCTGCGAACCTTGTGAGATTTATGTGTTCTCCTGTGCTCAACCCCTCTTTAGAGAGAGAGACTTACCTGGAGAGACTCATCTCATAGGTTTAAGCGCAGCCTGCTCAACCATCTCTTCACAATATCTCTACATCTTTTCTATCTTTCTATCTAGTAATTGCATAAGATGTACAAAGTCTGTAAAAGACTATCATGGGGCAGAAACCTTTTGGCCATAAGCCTAAATGATATAACAAAATAGGAAGGGACAAGTAGGGGAGTAGTAAAAGCCAGTGTGGTGTGAAGGGAAGGATTGGTGTGTAAAGGAACATTCCCTGCTTGGGTGGGGAAAGGGGCAAGGGTACATAATGAGGGGGAGGCGGGAGGCATGACCCACCAAACAGAGGGGCTATTTGGCATTGTATAGTCCTCAAGGCAACAGTCTGTAAAGTCTATGAATTACTCAGGATCAGTCTATGAAAAACCAGCAGCGTGAAGGGAAATAAGCTGCTTCAAAATTGTGTAAAATGTATATAGGGTATGTCAGAAAGTCCAATACAAGTCTCAGTCCGAAGTAGATGGCTAGGGGAAGAATTGGCAGGGGATGCAACGCTGCATGAGGGAGGTCAGCTGCTGGAATGTTGCTTTTCTGTAGATAGCCAGCTGGAACTGCCAACACGTGACAAGCAGGTCAGAAGCAGGAACGGTAACCAGGCATGAAGAAAGTTCTGTCCTTGGAGTCTGTGTATCAGGTTCTTCAGATTGCGTTGAGTGACATCTAGGGTTTCAGGGGGTGTGCCACGGTAGTCGTGCCATCTAGTGGGTGACGTCAGGGTTTGCAGGGGTTCAGATGGTTTTTCCGGGATTCCTGTGAAAGAAACACAAACAATCTGCTTCTCGTGGTTAATTTGAACTTGTAACAAGTTATAGGTTTGTTATAGTTGATACCTCGATGATTATAATTGGTTTAGAATCTCTTTATGATTTTATTTAAAGGTCATCTAATGTGACCTCCTGTAGCAGCCTCTACCGCAGGATCTTGAGACCAATTTTAGCTAAAATATGTATTTTAAACAGACTCAAATTGCTTAGAGAGTTAACGCATATTCATGACAATGATTTTAATGTTTACAGTGCCAGACTGATGCCAGATCTGTTGTGGATTAATTTCCACAAGATAGTTTACAGGGCACCTTTGGGGGCCCTTCAAAGGTGTCCTGTATATAAAATTTATATAGTTTAGTTTTGGGAATGAATAGTCACGTTGAACATTTAGACTTTTACCTAAATAGTAAGTTACCTTAACAAATTAATTTTTACCTTGTCTGGTAAAAGTGTAGCTGTAGGGTTACACTTTTGACCGTTAAGTTAGTGTTACCAAACTTGAGACATACCCATAAACATTTAGTTATAACAAACTGGAGGAAAAAGAACTTTTGTTATAAAAACACATTATTTAAAAACAAATTTAAATCTGTCATTAGTCACACAGTTTATGACTAAACACTTACATATATACCAAAACTATATATAAAATTCAAAAGAGGGAGAAAGAAAAAAAATTGGAATGTTTCTGGATGTCTCCAGAAACTTTGGCTGCGTCCAGCATTTTTATATAAGGCCAATTACCTTTTAGAGTACTCCAAGCAGATGGGTCATGCAAAAAAAAAAGTTTTTATGTCATTCAACACACTCACTCACAAAAACAACTGGCCAGTTATAACATAAGGCATACAGGGAAAGGGTAGGAGAGAGGTCTCTGTGAGCCAGATTTTGTAGGTTCTTCCATGTCGTATTACGGGTCCTGGGATGTATCCTGCATCTGGTCCTCTTGTAGTATTTCTTGTTCTTCAGGAATAACAGCGCCATCCTGCAGGTATTGTCGGACATGGCGGGCAGGAACCCAGACAGGTTTAGAGAAATTTTGAGGGAAAATGCATGTGAAACCCCTTCCCATGGTCAATAATGGGTCAGGCCCTTTCCAAATTTTATCGAGTGGGTATCTCCATTTGACCCTAATAGATGGGAGGGTAGATGGTGTTTGCCAGTGAAGAATAATAGGGGGTAAGGCCGAGTTATTGTAAATATTAAAGAGATTTAACGTAGTTAAGGCTTTTGCTAGCTGGATATTGGGGGGATATGTTCCTCCTTAACAGCTTTTAAGTTAAAGAGAACGTCTTGTTTGATTGATTTCATTCTTTTTCTAAAGAATAACTCGGTAGCCAGATAAGATCTCAATCAGAATTGGTATTGGTTTAACGCTTTCTGAGAGCTCTGGGGGAAGCCAGAGGGAAAAACCTGGATCTTTTTTTGGCTGGATAGTTTTAAGATAATGCAAAATCAAGAGCCCACAGTTCTTTAACTAATTGTAAATGTTCCCTTTTTTTTCTACTAATTTTCTAAGGGAAGCTGTTTTTTTGTGCTAGTTTCAGGGGGTCTTAATGTTGTCAAACAGGGGTAAAGCTTAACCGGAGGGCACTTAGCAGGCACCTCAGGGGTGGGGTCTCCTGAATCAGGCATGGGAATAGAGACAGACTCACAAACAGAAGGTGGCCGGGAGTGTCCCTGTAAGACTTTTTCTCCCTCTCTCATGACTCACTGTACATCAGGACAATGCTTATAGACTTTGAGTATATCATTTACTAAATTCCAATAAGAAAAGCCTGGACTGGAATCTTTTCTGGACCAAACGTCTCATAAATATCTCTTAAACAGTTTTCTACTCTAGCCCATCTTTTTTCATCAATAGTCCCCTCTAAGGGAAAACATGGACAAACATCACTCACAAAATAAAAAAAAAACTTCTTGAGATCTTTTTGAGATCTTTTTTCTTAACCCTTACTCCTTGTGTCTTGAGGGACTCCTTGAGTCCTTTAATGAACAAGTCTTGTTTGCTAAATTCATGTCCCGTGGTAGTGCTTACCTCGCTGCTGTGACACTCCTCCAGATGCGACTCATGGCCGGGCAGTTCCGTGGCGATCTATTCGAGCCTTTGTGTTATCCCCTCGGCCGTGGTAGCTCAGTGAATTTCAGATAGGCCTATCCTCTCAATCAGCGGTGTTCCTAGGTCTCCAGAAGTCTCTTCGCCCCATGTTCGGGTGCCAGAATGCCCCGGCCAGTGGGGCGGTGAACAGGGGCTAGGAACCCACGAAACCTGGAATGAAAGAGACAGGAGACACAAGAAATGACAGCAAGACAGGACTCTGAAAAAGCTGCAAAATTTTATTGTGTTCACAGGCATTTTAAGGCTTCGGGGAAGGGGGAACACCAGGGTAGGGGGAGCACAGGGGGAAGGGGGAGGCAGAGATTGCAGTGGAGGGTCTCTTGCAACTATTTCTGTTGAACTATAACTATATGGTATGTCATTATAACTATATGGTATGTCACTTAGTTTCTGGCAAACATATTTCCTATGGGAATTAGAAACTTATCTAGAGGGCTTCTGTTGTTTCAAGGCTTAGCTTCTATCAAGCAGAGAAATGGCTTCTGGCAGATGTGGTGAATGACATTGATTGACTTATGTATGTGAACCAGCCTTGCATTCCTAGGATAAATCCCACTTGGTCATGATGAACAATCTTTTTGATATGTTGCTGTATCCGGTTGGCCAAGATCTTGTTTAATATTTTGGCATCTATGTTCATCAGAGATATTGGTCTGTTTTCCTTTTTTGTTGTGTTTCTGCTTTTGGTATCAGGGTAATGTTGGCTTCATAGAAGGTGGAAGGGAGTGTTCCTGTGTCTTTGATCTTGTGGAAAAGCTTTAGAAGTATGGGTATTAACTGTTTACTGAAGGTTTCATTGAATTTGTTTGTGAAGTCATCTGGTCCAGGACTTTTGTTGTTGGGGAGAGTCTTAATAATGGTTTTGATTTCTTTGTCTGTTATTGGTGCATTTAGGTTTTGTAGTTCTCTTGGTTCAGTTTTGGAAGGGCATATGCTTCTAGGAATTCTTCCATTTCTTCCAGATTTTCTAGCTTGGTGGCGTATAGTTCTTCATAGAAATTTCGCATGATTTTCTGGATTTCTGTGGTGTCAGTTGTGACACCTCCTCTGTTGTTTACAATTCTATTAATTTGAGTCTTCTCCCTTTTTTTAGTGAGTCTGGTGAGAGGTTAGTCAATCTTGTTTAATTTTTCAAAGAAACAACATGTGGCTTCATTGATCTTTTGTATGGTTCTCTTATTTTTGATGTTGTTTATTTCTGCTCTAATTTTAGTGATTTGTGTCCATCTGGTTGCTTTAGGGTTCCTTTGTTCCTCTTCCTCTAAGTCCTTATGGTGTGCAGTAAGGCCGTTTATTTGAGCTTTTTCTTGTTGTTTAATATGTGATTGTATGGCTATGAGTTTCCCTCTCAATACTGCTTTAGCTGTGTCCCAAATATTTTGGTAGGTTGTGTCTTCATTTTCATTTGTTTCCAGAAACATTTGAATTTCCTGCTTGAGTGAGTCTCTGACCCAATGGTTCTTAAGGAGTATGTTGTTTAGTTTCCAAATTCTGTGTCTTTTAATAATTTTCTGTTTGTTGTTAAATGTTAGTTTTACTCCAATGTGGTCTGAGAATATACTTGGGATTGTTTAAATGCTCTTGAATTTATTGATGCTGTCTTTGTGGCCTAACACGTGTTCTATCCTTGAGTATGTGTTGTGTGGATTTGAAAACAATGTGTATTCCAATTTTTTGGGGTGAAGAACTCTGAAAATGTACAAGAGGTCTAGTCTATCCATCTCTTCATTTAATTCTCTTGTTTCTTTGTTGATTCTGTGCTTTGTTGATCTAAGTGTGAGATTGGGGTGTTAAAGTCTCCCACTATTATTGTATTACTATTGATGTGTTTTTGAACTTCTTTGAGTAGGTTCTTGATGTATTTGGATGATCCCTCATTGGGTACATAGATGTTAATAATCGTTAAGTCTTCTTGGCTGATTGATTCTCTAATCATTATGTAATGACCTTGCCTGTCTTTTATTACTTTATTTAATTTAAAATCTATTGTGTTCGAGATAAGAATGGCTGTTCCTGCCTTTTTTATGGTCCATTTGCCTGTAGGATAGTTTTCCATCCTTTCAGTTTAAGTCTGTGTTTATCTTGTTGAGTCAAGTGGGATTCTTGCAAGCAGCATATGGTTGGTTTATGTTTTCTGATCCATCCTCCCACTCTGTGCCTCTTAATGGGTGAGTTTAAGCCATTGACATTTATTGATATTATGGATTTAATGTATTGTAGTGCCATTGTTCAACAAGTTTTTATTGGTTCTGATATGTTGCAAGTATTATATTTATGTTCTTATTTATAAGAGGTCTTTTAGAACCTCTTTCAGGGCCGGTTTGATGATGGTTGTTTCCTTGTTAACTGTTGCTTGTCTAAGAAGGTTTTTATCCTTCATGTAATTTGAATGAAAGTCTAGCAGGATATATTAACCTTAGTTGAAACCCTTTTTCATTCAGGGCTCAATAGATATCTTGGCATTCTCTTATGGCTTTTAGAGTTTGAGTGGAGAAGTCTGCTGATAGTTTTATGGGTTTTCCCCTGTATGTGATTTTTTGTTTTTCTCTTGCAGCCTTTAGGATCGATCCTTTCTTTATCCTTACTTCTTTTTCATCGTAACTATGATGTGTCTTGGTGTCTTCAGGTCTGGATTGATTCTGTTTGGGACTCTCTGAGCCTCTTGAATCTTGATGTCCTTTCTGTTGTTCAGTTCTGGAAAGTTTTCTTCTATAATTTCCTCTAAAATGTTTGCTTCCCCTTCCTCTCTTTCTTCCTCTGGCAGGCCAATTATATGAATGTTACTTCTTTTGAGATCACCCCATATGTCTCTGTTATTGTTTTCAGTGTCTCTCAATCTCTTTTTGAGCTCTTTCACCTCTTTCTTAGTTTTCTCTAGCTCATCCTCTGTCTGGATAATTCTGTTTTCTGCTTCTGCTAGTCTGCTTTCCCTTCCCTCAGCTGCTTTCTTCATTTCAGCTATTTCAGCTTTCAGTTCTCTGATAGCCTCAAAGTAGTTAGTATTTTTCTTTAGGGTTTCATATGTTGTTTCCCTAATACTGCTAGCCCTTTCCTCCAAAGTTGTTTTCATTTCTGTGATTAATAAATTTATTATTGCTTGCATACTTTTCTTATCTATGATTACTTCTGGCTGGTTTGTAGTTTCTTCTGGGCTCTTGTCTTCATTCATTGTAGTAGCAGTTTTATTTGATCTTGATCTACCCATTTTTTAATGTGTTTTTATTTTTATGTTCTGTTGTTCCTCAGTTGTGTTTTGTGTACAAGCCTTGATATACTAAATACCTTTATGACAAATAAAATCACCATCCTCAGAAATTACAATAGTAACTAAAGCAATAACTGAAGCAGTTTAACCAAAACCAGTTAGCCGCACAATGTCTTCAGTTCAAGAAAAAATAGCAACCAAATCCAAATGAAAAAGAGAAAGGAAAAAAGGGATAGCAGGAATAGACAATTATGCAAATCTGCTATCAACTGTAAATTCTAGGGGTAGCAAGAGGATAAAAGGAAGTAGAGCAGAGACACACTCAGTCCACTCTGAGTCAGATTTCTTCCCTGAAATAGTTCACATATGAGTAGCAGTGAATTCAGAAAGCAGAGGGAGGAGGAATGAAGAAAGGAAGACATGGGGAAAAAGAGAGAAAATAAAAAAAGAAAAGAAGAAAACAGTAAAAAAAAGCAGTGAAAGGAGAGTTGTTGTTGTTTTAATTGGAGGCAGAAGAAGGGCGAGAGTGGATAGAGGAGGAGGCAAGTTTTTCTCACAATGAGTAAGACACTTGGTAGCCTAGCAATGGAAAGTATAGTAAGAGTTAATTTTGGTTAACCTGAGGGAGGGGGGTCAAAAGAATATGCCTGTATATATAATAGTAATAATAGAATAGAGCAGAGTAAAAAGCCCAAGCAGTGGGTCTGCAGCTTGGACAGCTCCCAGTTAGCACATGCACATTGAGTCTAGACAACTGATTGAGAAAGAAAAAACAAAACAAAACAAAACAAAAAAACTTCCAAGCAGTCTTTCCCAGCTTGGGTGAGGCCTGCTTGATCAGCTAATTGTCACTCCAATTGAGGCCTAAGTCCCTTACTCAGAGAAAAAAAAATAGTCTAGGTATTTAGAAAGAAGCAGAGGAATGGCATCCCTAGTTAGCCAGAAATCTTGATAAAGAAAGGAGCTCAGTGGGGAGCCTGCTAGCAGCAGCTCCCTACCCCTAAGGTCTGGTTATGAGGAGAGGGGGGTGGAGAGAAATAATAAAAAATTTTCCTTTCTTTTTGGTCTAATTTTTAACACAAATAGAATTATAGTCACCTCCTTGGTCTCACATTTAGAACGCCTCCTTGCTTGTCCCACTGAAGACCAGGATCTCTAAGGTTTTATAGCAGTTGTTGTCAGAACTCATGCTTGCAGCTGCTTTTCAGTCGCCATCTTGGCTCTGCCCACTGGGTCCTTGTCCATCTCTGTGTTTTTTATTAGTGACTTAATAATTAACAAGATTGTATGAAATTTCCATACAGTTCCTAACTCCAGAGTTCCATGTCCAGTTCCCTCCACTGGAAACTTCCGTATTCTTTAACCCTCTGGAAGTATGGACCAAAAATATTTTTTCTTTAAATTTTTTTATAAAATAAAAAATATCAACTAGACCATAGGATAAGAGGGGTACAATTACACACAATTCCCACTACCAGAATTTTGTGGCCTATCTACTTCCTTGAAAGCTTTTCTTTTTTTTTTTTCCTCCTCCAGGGTTATTGCTGGGCTCAGTGCCTGCACCATGAATCCACCACTGCTGGAGGCCATTTTTCCCCCTTTTGTTGCCCTTGTTTTAGTTTCATTGTGGTTATTATTATTGCCCTTGTTGACGCAATTCATTGTTGGATAGGACAGAGAGAAATGGAGAGAGGAGGGGAAGACAGAGAAGGGGAGAGAAAGATAGACACCGGAAGACCTGCTTCACTGCCTGTGAAGCGACTCCCCTGCAGGTGGGGAGCCGGGGGCTCGAACTGGGATCCTTACGCCAGTCCCTGCGCTTTACGCCACATGTGCTTAACCCACTGCACCACCGCCCGACCCCCGAAAGCTTTTCTATTCTTGATCCCTCTGGGACCATAGGGTAAGTATAATCATAGGGTGCAGAAGGTGGAAGGTCTGGCTTCTGTAATTGCTTGTCTGTTGGATGTGGGTGTTGGCAGGTCGATTCATATTCCCAATCTGTTTCTATCTTTCCCTAGTGGGGCAGGGCTCTAGAGAGGTGGTGTTCAAGGTACATTGGTGAAGTCATCTGTCCAGGGAAGTCACGTTGGTGTCATAGTAGCATCTGCACCTGGTGGCTAAAAAATCACTAAGATGTAAAGAAGAACGAATTTTTTAATAATGAGGAACCTAGAGGCAAGACTATAGCAGATGTGATTTGGGGTTTCCATTTTGGAAAAAAGATAAGAAGTCTATTTTAGTTATATTCCAAGGGGCCCACGACTTTAACTCTCACTTTCTTTTTTTCAATTTTTTTTCATTTTTATAATCTTTACTCTGAGCTCATCTATTCTTTTTATTTATAAAATAGAAATATTATGGATAAAAATATTATGGAAATAAAATGGATAAGAGAGGTACAGTTTCACACAACTTCCATCACCAGAACTCCCTATCCCATCCCCTCCCTCGAAAGCTTTCCTATTCTTTATCCCTCTGGGAGTATGGAGCCAGGATCATTATGGGGTGCAGAAGGTGGAAGGTCTGGCTTCTGTAATTGCTTCCTCGCTTAACATGGACATTAGCAGGTCAATCCATACTTCCTGTCTCTTTCTTTCCCTGGTGGGGCAGGGATCTGGGGAGGTGAGGCTCCAGGAAGCATTTGTGAGGTCGTCTGCCCAGGGAAGTCCAGTTGGTATCATGGTAGCTTCTGAAACCTGGTGGCTGAAAAAGAGTTAAGATATAAAACAGAACAAATTGTTGACTACTCACTGAATCTAAAGGCAAGAACATTGCAGGTGCAGATTTGGGGTCTCCATTTTGGAAATAGCTAGTAGGTCTATTTTAGGTATATTCCAAGGGGCCTATCACTTTACTAGATTTTGCCTGCGCCTGACATCTAATATGCAGGTGAACCCAGGTTATTGTCTGGGGAGATGGTATCATAGTTGGAAAAAGGACTAGAAAGCTAAATCAGGGAAGAGAGAAGACCCCAAATATGGGGAAATATATATAGTTCACTGTATACCCGATTGATTTGATCTGGGGCCCATGTTCAGCACAGAAGCCTATGTAACCTCTGCATTCTTGTAGGTCAGATCTCACATTCTATGGTCACAGCTAGGAACATTCCAGGCTGTACTAATTTCAGGACCCATCTTCCTCAGGTAGTAGGTAGAGTATGTTGTCCAAACTCCTTTCAGAGAATGGAACATTTTCTACCATTGTTGATCCATGTTGAGGGTAAGGTCCTATAGGGGCCCACAAAGAGATCCATTATGTTTTTCCTGATGGAGATGACCAGTGACAGTGGCGAGAGGGATCTGTTAGATTGTTGGATAGTATGCCAGCTCCCCCTGGCTTCTGCTTAACCATATGCCTATATAGGGATAGATTTAATCCCATTCAAAGCTTTGGTCTATTTACATAAATCACTTTTACATTTACATAAAGCATCACACTCCCTCCAGGGCATTGGTGGTTTAGTGGTAGAATTCTCACCTGCTCCACCCCCTCTCCTTGTCACACCCTGATCCTCTCTTTGTCACACTCTGATTTTCACCAGTCACTTTTTGCTCCACCCTCTCTGTATCACATCCTGTTTCCACCCTACTTGGAGAGTATAAAAACAGCTGCTCTTCTGATTAAAGACACTTGGAAATTGCTTTCTGGCTCCAAGAGTTCCAGAGTGTATCTCCTGCGAAGTTAGTGTGGCACGAGTTCCTGATCCCTCTCCCACGCAGCAGCCTAGATCGGCTCCAGTTGAGTTCTCTCCAACCCAGAGAGCACTAGCTCGGGAAGAAGTACCCGGCATCTGGCGCCCAGAACAGGGACAAGTAAGCAGCAGATTTACAAGAAGACATCCTAGATAAGTACACACCTTTTGGGTATCTGCAATAATGTGTTAAGGTGCTGTGATTTTTTTTCTTCCTTGTTGTTTTCCTGAGATATCTCCACCATGGAAAATCTTTTCCAAATTCTGCATTCTTTTTCCAGTATACAATTTTTATATATCTGGGACATTTTTCTCAGGGCTGCACCTTATATCCTGTTGATCATCATAGCAGCTTTTAAGGGATATATAGGGAAACCTCTCAAAAGGCTTAAGGACCTGGAGGCTGAGGTCCAAGAGATAAAGGAAGTGATCATAGAACTTAACCAGCACCTTAAAAACAAGAAGAAGCAAAGGCCTGTCATGATCCTGACCCACCCTAATTCCTCTGCATCTTGCCCTGAGGCCCCTATTTTGGCATCTTGCCCTGAGGCCCCTATATTGGCAGACACGTGTCCGAATTCCCCTTTGGACTCCACAGCCACTTCTTCGGCCACCCCCATTTTGGCAGACACGTGTCCGGAACCTCCTGCTGCCTCCACGGCTGCTTCTTCGCCCACTCCCATTTTGACAGACATATGTCCAAATTCTCCTGTAGCCTCCAAAAACACTTCTTCGGCCACTTGTCCAGAAGCTTCCATTTCGGTGACTCCTCCTACCGCTACACACTTATCAGAGCAAGTCCACACATTTCCAGTCAATGTTGCCCCCAATAGACAAAAACCTCAGGCCTGGTATCCATATTCCGCCACAGACCTGAAGGAACTATGCCAGGCTATCAAGGATGATGGTCAAGGATGACGGTATTCATGCCCCATGGACCAGGTCCATTTTACAAGGCCTGCTTCAGAACCTTAATACCCCCCAAGATTGGAGGGATGTAACTCGTGCTATGCTCCCAGTCCCCCTCTTCCTGCAATGGGAGGCATTCTTTCGTGACGAATGTTTACAACAATCGCGGAAAAATATTCAAAATCAGCCAGAGGGGAATTTTGATGCATTGTTTGGAACAGGCCAATTAGAAACAGGGATTCAACAAGCAGAAGCCAAGTTTCCACCGGGGTATTTTGATCAGGTACACCTGTGTGCATTAAAAGCATGGGAGCGATTAACACCACCCATGGGAGCGGCCTCAGCCCCCATTCTCTCCCTGCAACAAGAACCTGATGAATCCCTCGCTAAATTCATTGCCAGGGTCCAGTCGAGTTTGGAAAGGAAGATTTATAATCCTGACGCTCGTTTTCTCCTCCTGCGATCCATAGTCTGGGATGGAATGCTTCCGCATTTTCGACAGGCCTGTATCACTCTTAAAAATGAACACCCAGATACTTGGATTATAGCTACACAGGATCTCAGATCAAGCTCTTTTCAAGGACCTATGTTACAGGCCTATGCAGCTACCTTACATAAGCAAAAAGGGGCTTGCTTTCAGTGCGGTCGCCAAGGACATTGGCATAACCAATGTCCATAAAATAGACCGCGACCCCACCTCCAGTCAGGGCAACCCCGCCTCCAGACAGGGAATCAGAGACCATGAATGCCATGTCCCAGATGCCAGAAAGGATTTCACTGGAGGAGAGATTGTTGGTCAATGTTCCATAGGAATGGCACGCCTCTGCCAAATGTAAATAGGGATTTAAACTAGGTATGGGGCTTCCCTTAGCAGAAGGAGGAACCCGCGGTATGTGGGAACTTCCAGCATAGAAATAACCGGCTGGAGCAAGAGAAAAGCTCGAATTCAGAGCCTGAGATTTTATGGATCACCCCTGTTTTAGAAAGGGGTCACCCAACTATGACAGTAAAGATTGGTAATATTCCTTTTAAGTGTTTGATTGATACGGGAGCAGATAAGACAATATTAAGACAAGCAGAGGTTCCCCAGAGTTGGGAACTCCTCCCAGGACCACGCTTACATGGTGTTGGAGGATTGACTCAGGCATTCCGCACACAATATCCAGAAGGGACTACCGGACGCTTTCAGCCTTTAATAGCTGATATAAGCACCAATTTATTGGGAAGAGACTTGCTGGAATCTTTAGATGTAGTGATATCCTCAGACACCTCTGCAGGACACCACACTCACTCCTGTGAGACTGCTAGACCCAACCAGCACCCACAATACTAACTGCCACTGTTTGTAACAGAACTCCCCGCTTAGATTGGCTTTCTAATGAGCCTGTCTGGGTGGAACAGTGGCCTTTGCCTAGGGAGAAGCTAGAAATTTTAAAAGAACTCGTCCAAGAGCAGTTATCTTTGGGACACATTTGTCATTCTCGGAACCCATGGAATACTCCAGTCTTTGTGATTAAAAAGCGCTCAGGAAAATGGCGCCTCCTCCAAGATCTTCGTGCAGGTTTGGGGCTCCCCCCAAAGGGGTTTTCCTCTTGCTTCCGCAATTCCCACAGGAATTCCAATCATATCTATTGATATACATGATTGTTTTTCTCTATTCCCTTACACCCAAAAGATTGCAAACGTTTTGCTTTCTCTGTTCCTTCTATTAATAATGCCAGCCCTGCCGATAGATTTGAATGGATGGTACTGCCCCAGGGCATGGCTAATAGTCCTACTATTTGTCAAGAGGCTGTTAAATCTGCCCTCTTTCCATATATTCATAAGGGTCTTAAGGTTTTTCATTATATGGATGATGTGTTAATATGGGGAGAATTAGATACAGATCTCTCTGCCCTACGTGATTTTCTAATCCCTGCCTTAAAGAGAATTGGACTTAATGTAGCTCCTGAGAAAATACAGCTAATTCCTCCAATATCTTTCTTAGGCTCAGAGATTTCCCTAACGCAGATTCGTCCTTTAAAACCTTGTGTTACTTTTCCTACTAATCTCACTCTTGCTTCTTTACAAAGTTTTCTTGGAAATTTGAATTGGCTTAGGTAGTATCTTTATCTGCCTACGAGCTGCCTGCAACCACTGTTAGATCTGTTAAAAGGAAACAAACAGCCCTCCTCGAAGCGTTTGTTAACCTCTGAAGCCTCCTTGGCACTGGAAAAAGTTAACCAGGCTCTCCAGGACATGCACCTCGTTCAGTTCTCCCCCTCCTCTCCAGTAAATCTTCTAATCTTTAACTCCACCCCCATGGTAGTGGGGGCATTGTGGCAGAAACATGGTGTTCTCAAATGGCTTCATATGCCAGTAGGCGGAGCTCCAAGACTCCTTACCGAGATTGATGCCTTAGCATTTATGGTTCGCCAAGGAAGAAACAGATCGGTTCAGGTCTTAGGCAGGGAACCAGATTCGATCATTCTTCCCTTTTCTCTCACAGATACAGAATGGCTCATACGCCACCATTCTCATTTTGCCATAAGTTTAATGGGTTTTCCAGGACAATTAGATAATCATTTTCCCTCTAATAATTTGATAGCTTCTTTACCTCTGTTGCCTCTACTAGTACCTAAACTTTTCTCTCGAGATCCCATCCCCTCTGCTCCTACAGTGTTCACTGATGGTGGAAAAAAGGGAGCTGTTGCCCTTATATATTATCCAGACCAGCAATACCCCAAACCTCTCTTTACTGAACTTCCTGATAATTCCCCTCAGTACAAAGAACTTTATGCTGTTTCCTTGCATTAAAAGCTGTACCAGAATCCTTCAACCTTTTTTCTGACAGTGTGTATACTGTTAACTTACTTCCATGGCTTGCTTGATCTTATGTAAGAATTGATGACAACCCACTTTCTCCTCTTTTAATTCAAATTGCCTCTATGCTCTGTTCTCGAACCCAACCACTCTATGTTCAGCACCTACGTTCCCACAGCCCTCTTCCTGGTCCCCTGTCTGAAGGGTATGCTGAAGCCGACCACCTTGCCTCCACAGTAATTCTCCTAGCCTCTGTCTCTAATCCTGCTGACTTTCAATCCCTAACCAATGTTAATCTTAAAGGTCTTCGAGCTCAATTTCCTGATATTCCTCTGCCACAGTTAAAACGTATTCTTGCTACATGTTCCTCCTGTGCAGGTCTAATCAAAACACCTGCTATTCAAACTCTGGGGGTTAATCCTCAAGGTTTAAAAGCCAATGCTCTTTGGCAAGTTGACGTTACCCACATACCCAACTTTGGCAAACAGAAATATGTGTTCGTCTCAATTGATACCTTCTCTAAGTTTATGTGGGCTACAGCTTGCCGGGATAGCCTGAGGGTGCTTCTTCCCGAGCTAGTGCTCTCTGGGTTGGAGAGAACTCAACTGGAGCCGATCTAGGCTGCTGCATGGGAGAGGGATCAGGAACTCGTGCCACACTAACTTCGCAGGAGATACACTCTGGAACTCTTGGAGCCAGAAAGCAATTACCAAGTGTCTTTAATCAGAAGAGCAGCTGTTTTTATACTCTCCAAGTAGGGTGGAAACAGGATGTGATATAGAGAGGGTGGAGCAAAAAGTGACTGGTGGAAGATCAGGGTGTGACAAGGAGAGGATCAGGGTGTGACAAGGAGAGGGAGTGGAGCAGGTGAGAATTCTACCACTAAACCACCAATGCCCTGGAGGGAGTGTGGTGCTTTATGTAAATGTAAAAGTGATTTATGTAAATAGACCAAAGCTTTGAATGGGATTAAATCTATCCCTATATAGGCATATGGTTAAGCAGAAGCCAGGGGGAGCTGGCATAATATCCAACAACAGCTCAGACTGGAAAAAACTCAAAAAAGCTTATAAGCCATATGCTCTCCTGTTTTGTTGTAATGGGCTTACCTCTTCAACTTAAAACGGATAATGGGCCTGCTTTTACCAGCAAACAATTTAAAGATTTTTGTTCCCTCTGGAACATTACTTATACTACAGGCATTCCGTATAATCCACAGGGACAAGGCATTGTTGAGAGGGCCTATCAAACTCTTAAGGCTCAATTAAATAAAGAAAAAGGGGAAATGTACCCCCCCAATATCCAGCTGGCAAAAGCCTTAACTACATTAAATCTCTTTAATATTTACAAAAACTCAGACCAACCTCCTATTATTCTTCATTGGCAAACACCACCCACCCTCCCAGCTATTAAAGTCAAATGGAAAGACCCACTTGATAAAATCTGGAAAGGACCTGACCCCCTGTTGACTATGGGGAAGGGTTTCGCATGCATTTTTCCACAAAATTACTCCAAGACTGTTTGGGTTCCTGCCCGCCATGTCCAGCAATACCCACATGATGGCGCTGATATCCCTGAAGAACAAGAAACACTGCAAGAAGACTGGCTGCAAGAGGACTGGCTGCAGGATGCACCCCAGGATCCATAATACAGCATGGCAGAATCAAAATATATATATATGATTCACAGAACTCTTCCCCCCTCTCCCCCCGAATGAATGTCTTATGCTATGACTGGCCAGTTGTGTTTTGTGAGTGAAAAAAAAAATTGAGTGAGTTGAGTGACCAAAATTTTTGTACGACCCATTGTGCTCAGAGTACTCTGAAAGTTAACTGACTTTATATAAAACGGCTGGACGCAGCCATGGTTTCTGGAGATGTCCAGAAACAGTCCAAAAATTGTTCATTCCCCTTTTTGATTTCTTTTTTAAGTCTTGATATAAATATGAAATGTTTAGTCTTAAGCTGTGTGAGTAAAGATGGTTCAACTATGACAGTAGATCTAAATTAGCATTTGAAATGATATGTCTTATTTACAAGTTTTTCTCCTCCTGTGTATTATAAACTATATGTTTAATATGCATGTTTCAAGTTTGGTAAACATTAACTTAACGCTTAAATTGTAACTTCGAAGCTACATTCTTACGAGAAGAGGTAAAATCAATTCATTAAAGTAACTGAGTGTTTAAGGTAAAACTCTAAATATTCAATGTGACAATTCATCATCTCCTAAGTTAAAATACAAATCCTCTATACAGGACATTTTTGGAGGGCCCCCAAAAATGTCCTGTAAGCTATCTTGTGGAAATTAATCCACAACAAATTTGGCATCAATCTGATATTGTAAATGCACCAAAAAATTGTCACTAAAATGTGTTAACTCTAGTAACCTGAGTTTGCTTAAAAACCCAATGTAAAAATAGTTAAGAATCAATATATGTGACTTAAATTCGGTATGAAAATTTTGCTATATAGAGACTGCTACATGAGGTCACATAAGATGGCCTTTACACGAAATTATAAAGATACCTAAACCTATTATAATCATTGAGTTATCAATTGTAGTAAACTTCTAATTTGTTACAAAGTTTTTTCATAAGTAATTGACTAAAGCTATGACAAGCCTTCGTATAAAGAAGCATCTGCTCATATAGAATCCCCAGAAATCCATCTTGGACCCCTGACCTCTGACATCACCCACAATTACAGCCATCCTCCGAAACCCATGATGTGACCTGACACGATCTGGAGAACCTGATTCACAGACTCCAAAGGACAAGACTTTCCTACTGCCTTTCTCTCAACCATCGGTGTCTGCTCTTCCTGCTTCTGTTTCGCCCATCATGTTTTGGCGGTTCCTGGTCACTCTCTACAGAGAAGTTCCAGTGGCTGTCCTCCTCCATCAAGATAGACATGTGGCATTTATTTCCTGGACGTTGACATTGGACTGATGCTTCTATAGAACTTGCTGGACACTCCCTTTATACTGCTGGACTTCTTGAAGAATGACTGTAGCAGTTCATAGAAATTTCCGCCAGCTGACTCGGGATTTTGCAATGCCAGATCACCCCTCTAGCCCCTCGGCTTATCAGGCCCCCACTCCTCCACCCATCAGGCTCACTCTATCTCTTGCTACTCTTACTTATCCCTCCCTGTCTTGTGCTAGTTCTTTTTGAAGACACTTACACGCTATCATTCTGCTTTCTTCCCAACAGGTTTCTGTTCACCCCTACACTGCTATTCCCCTGACAGAGATGAAGCCTTTTACAGACATTGACCCAGTTATATATGGCCATTAAGTAAGAGGGAGATGTTGGGGAATTGTGAGGATATGGTTGAGCTTGGAAGGGCTTGAGCCTGAGGGGTGTGTCAATCCTGTTAGTCTCTCTCTCCATGGAGAGGTTGAGCAAGGAGGGACAGTAGAACCCCAAAAAGGTGTGCCTCTTATCAGTCTCCCTGCCTCACAAAGTGCCCCACATTCTTGATACTATGGCAAATAGTTAAAAAGAAAGGGGGAGATGTTGGATAGTATGCCAGCTCCCCCTGGCTTCTGCTTAACCATATGCCTATATAGGGATAGATTTAATCCCATTCAAAGCTTTGGTCTATTTACATAAATCACTTTTACATTTACATAAAGCATCACACTCCCTCCAGGGCATTGGTGGTTTAGTGGTAGAATTCTCACCTGCTCCACTCCCTCTCCTTGTCACACCCTGATCCTCTCCTTGTCACACTCTGATTTTCACCAGTCACTTTTCGCTCCACCCTCTCTATATCACATCCTGTTTCCACCCTACTTGGAGAGTATAAAAACAGCTGCTCTTCTGATTAAAGACACTTGGAAATTGCTTTCTGGCTCCGAGAGTTCCAGAGTGTATCTCCTGCGAAGTTAGTGTGGCATGAGTTCCTGATCCCTCTCCCATGCAGCAGCCTAGATCGGCTCCAGTTGAGTTCTCTCCAACCCAGAGAGCACTAGCTCGGGAAGAAGCACCCTCAGGCTATCCCGGCATTAGATGTCTAGGCCCATATTGTCTGTGTGGGAATCCCAGAACTCCCTGACTAGAGCCCCAGGTGATGGGGTGGCCTGATAGTGACTAAAGAGTCATCATTAAACTATGCCAGTCTTGGTGGCGCAGCTATATACAAGATGTTGGGTATTATACAGAAAATCCTAACAAAGGGACTTTTCAAAGTTAACCCAATCACCAAATAATGTGATGATAACAATAACTCTCCATTGTCTTCTTGAACCCTAAGACAGCAGGAACCTCACATTTCCACTATAGAGCCTATATTTCCCCCAGTCCTGGAACCTTAGGGTGGGGCCCACTTTCCCGCATGCCTCTCTCAATTCATACAAAATAATATTGCATCTGCCAATCACAACGGAATCAACACAATGAGTGCCACCCCAGCATGCTTCAGCTCAGACTGTGTCCAGAGACTTCAGGTGTCTGAATGACAACCCTTCAGTTTCACTACTTGGGTGAGACCTTTCCTTTCATAGTATTCTCTAATTCCATTCCAGGTGGTTCATTTCCTAACAAAGTCCGAAAACCTAGATATAGACCAGGTCCCCTGAGATAAAGCCTATGTTCACATGTGCCCATAAACTAGGGCAAAATATATACCTGAAAGCAAAAGTACCCAATAGTCTGCAGTGAGTACCCCCCAACGCTTCATCTGCACTATTCCAGCCTTCAGGTCCATAATGGTTCAACAATTTGTTTGGCTTTGTATGTTAACTCTCTTCTCAGCCACCAGGTTCCGATGCCAGCATGATGCCAACCAGACTTCCTTGGACAAACTACCCCACCAATGTGTCTTAGAGCTCCGCTTCCCCAGAGACCCACCCTACTAGGAAAGAGAGAGACAGGCTGGGTGTTGGGACTATGTGTAAGCTTGATAGAGCTTAGGGAGAATTACCCCCATCCTTGGATGGAGGTCTGAGAAGATACCCTCTTGGTTATTCTCTCTCACCCGAGGTGAGCAAAAGGGGAGAAACTCAGACTTAGTTCTTTCCTTCTTGACTCTCAGGCCCACAGAAACCCCAATACTTCTCCCCATTAACTGCAGGCCACATGGCTGCCTACTTTAAGATTCATTCACTCAAAGCTCTCACATTCCACCTCACCTTTTGATCACAAAGGAAGAGCACATCCTGTCACACACTCCTAACACCAGACAAGTGAGAAGCCCCCAAGACCTTATTTCCTGGAGCCCTTTTGATGTCTTTGAAGCCTTGATCTTCCTTCTCTATCTCACCCCTATTATTCTCTCAAATGCCTTTGGATAATTAAATGCCTGCAACAGGAGACTAATTGTATTGATCTTTATGTATCAGCTCTTGTCATACCAGCCCCTGCCATAGGGGTATGCTGACCTTTAAGAAACCTGTGAATTCTGACGTATGTGGAAACTGTTCTTTGTCTAGCCTTCTATATCAACCCAACCCTCCCCCCAGTAAACAAGTGTGTTCATACCAGAATCCTCCCCAAATTTTTTCTTTTCATGCAGTGTCCTTGAACTGGTGATGGAAATTTGGTAGTTTACCTTTCTAGCTGAGAGACCACCCACGTAAGCTCCAACAGCTGGGAGTATGGATTGACCTTTCAACGCCCATGTTCAACAGGGGAAGCAATTACAGAAGCCAGACCTTCCACCTTCTGCACCCCATAATGACCCTGGGTCCATGCTCCCAGAGGGATAGAGAATGGGAAAACTATCAGGGGAGGGAATGGGATATAGAGATCTGGTCATGGGAATTGTGTGGAGTTATACCCCTCCTATCCCACGGTTTTGTTAATGTCTCCTTTTTTAAATAAATAAATAAAAGTATGCCAGTATCTTGCCCTTATTCAGCTTCTGTAGTCTTTAATTTGATAAGTTTAGCCTTTGAGTGACCGAGGGAAGTGAAATGGGATGTAGGTGAGGGGAATATCTAGGTCTAAGTAGAAACTATTTAACTACTTTATAGTGTCTTTCTTAGGTGTTTCTGCTTGCTTGCTGCACTTATTGAGTCATTGCAGACTATTGTGCGCTTTTACTTTAAGGTCTATATTCTCTCCTAACTTATGGATACATGTGCACATGTGCTGTATCATTTGGGCCCTGGTCCATATCTAGGTGCTGTGGCTTTTTTATGAAATGCACCACTCAAAATTGAATTTAGGAGTCCTGTCTGCTAGGATAGGTCTCACCAGAGTACTGGAGCTGAAGGTTGACATCACAGGCCTATCATCTGTGGACACAGTCCAAAGTGAAACGTGTCCAGATGGTACTGGTTGCATTGATTAGTTTAAGATCAGTCAATCCGGTATCAATTGGTATGGGTTGAGAGAAGCCTTCTGGAAGATGAGCCCAGTTGCAGATCTGGGAGAAATATGGGTTTTATGGCGAATGGGAAGGGTTCCTTCTGTTTTAGAGTTTAATAAGGCAATAGATAATTATTATTTTTTAATTTATTTATTATTGGATAGAGACAAAAATTGAGAGGGGCAAGGAAGATAGATAGGGAAAGAGACAGAGAGACACCTGCAGACCTTCTTCACCACCTGTGAAGCTTTCCCCCTTCAGATGAGGACCAGGAACTGAAACCTGGATCCTCACATACTGTAGTGTGTGTGCTTAGCCAGGGGCACCACCACCTGGCCCTTATAGTTATTATGACCAAGTTATCTGGAAATTTGGTTGGTTTTGAAAATCCTATTGTTAGGATTTTCTGTGTCATACAAGACCTCACCATGACTTATATCATTTAATGCTACTTACATATAGCTGTATCTAATATAGTTAGGACAAGTTGATTCTGGTCTCCCTGGTCTAAGATTATAGGTGATTTAATATTTAAAAGAAAAAGTCATTACTAGGGATGTATTAACAATTTAAGCCCACTGTCAAAATCCAATCATGTTACCAATTTGAAGCCTTAAGTGCTTAGATTGAAGGAATATATACTCAGAACTGGGGTGTATGCTCTAAAAAATTTGAGACATTCAATCTATTTTCCCCCTCATATTGATTAAATAGTGACTTAAATAACTACAGTTTAATAGTATATATTAACACTATTCCCACCAGTGAAGATCTGTGTCCTTATCCCCACACCCCTTTAGTGAAGCTGAAAATCTACCCTCTCCCTCCTCCCAGTGTTATACTTTGGTACAATACTCCAAACTCAGTCAAACTCTACTTTGTGTTTACCTTTCTGTTCTTTCTCAACTTCTGTTTATGAGTGGGATCATCTCATACTCAAACCAACATTTAGCTTTAATTATTTTTTGTATGGTTCTCCTGTTTTTAATGTTGTTTATTTCCACCATAATTTTAGTGATTTCAGCCCTTCTGGTTTCTTTAGGTTTCCTTTGTTCCTCTTCTAAGTCATTAAGGCATATAATTAGGTTGTTTACTTCAGCTTTTTCTTGTTCTTTAATGTGTGCTTGTATAGCTGTGAATGTCCCTCTAATTATGGCTTTAGCTGTGTCCCAAATATTTTTATAGCTTGTGTCTTTATTTTCATTTGATCCTAGGAACATTTGAATTTTTATTTATTTATTTATTCCTTTTGTTGCCCTTGTTTTACTGTAGTTATTATTGTTGTTATTGATGTCATCATTGTTGGATAGGACAGAGAGAAATGGAGAGAGATGGGGAAGACAGAGGGGGGAGAGAAATATAGACACCTGCAGACCTGCTTCACTGCTTGTGAAGTGACTCCCCTGTAGGTGGGGGGAGCCAGGGGCTTGAACTGGGATCCTTACACTGGTCCTTGCACTGGAACATTTGAATTTCTTCCTTGAGTAACTCACCCAGCTGTTATTAATAAGTATGTTGTTGAGTTTGCAAATCTGTGACTTCTACTAGTTTTCTGTTTGTTGTTAAATGTTAGCTTTATTCCACTGTGGTCTGAGAAGATGCTTGGGATGATTTCAATGCTTTTGAATTTGTTGATAATGTGTTTGTGGCCTAACATGTGGTCTATCCTTGAGGATGTGCTGTGTGAATTCTAAAAGAATGTGTATTCCAATTTCTTGGGGTGAAGAACATAAAAATATCCAGGAAGTGTAGTGTATCCATCTCTTCAATTCATTTTTGGTTTCTTAAATCTCTTCTTATATGATCTGTCTGAATGTGAGAGTGGAGTTTTGAAGTCTCCTATTACTGTATTGCTATTGATGTGTTTTTATAGCTCTTTCATTAAGTGTTTGATGTTTTTAGATGGGCCCTCAGTAGGTGCAGATATGTTAATTGTTGTTAAATCTTCTTGGTTAATTGATTTTCTGATCACTATGTAATGTCCGCACCTATCTTTTATTACGTTAATTATTTTAGAGTCTGTTGTGTCAAAGATCAGAATAGCTGTTCCTGCCCTTTTTTGTGATCCATTATCTTGTATGATAGTTTTCCATCCTTTTACTCTGAGTCTGTGTTTGTCTTTGGGGTCAGGTGGGATTTTTGCAGACAGCATATGGTTGGGTTGTGTTTTCTGATCCATCCTCCTACTCTGTGCCTTTTAATGGGTGAATTTAAACCATTGACATTTAATTATATTGTGGACTTAAGGTATTGAAGTGCCATTATTCAACAATTTTTTTTCCTTGATATATGGCAAGGTTTTGGTGATGTTGTTTATGCTTATAAGAGGCCTTTTAGAACCTCCTTCAGGGCAGGCTTTTGGTGATAATTGCCTCCTTTGATTGTTGCTTGTCTGAGAAGGTTTTTAATACATCTATCTAGTTTGAACGACAGCTAGCAGAATATACTATCGTTGGTTGAAACCCTTTTTCATTGATTGCTTGATAATGTCTTGCCATTCTCTTCTGGCCTTTAGAGTTAGTGTGGAAATGTCTGCTGATAGTCTTATGGGTCTTCCTCTGTATGTGACTTTTTGTTTTTCTTTTGTAGCCTTCAGGTTCTTTCTTTATCCTTACTTCTTTCCATTGTACCTATGATGTGTCTTGGTGTCTTTGGTCTGGGTTAATTCTGTTTGGGACTTTATAGGCATCTTGAATCTTAATGTCCTTTTGGTTGTTTAGGTCTGGGGAAGTTTTCTTCTATTACTTCCTCTTGGATGCTTTCTTACTCTTCTTCTCTTCCCTTGGTAGGCCAATTTCACATATGTTACTTCTTTTTATTATTTATTTATTTTTTGCCTCCAGGGTTATTGCCAGGGCTCAGTGCTTGCATCATGATTCCACTGCTCCTAGAGACCATTTTTTCCCCTTTTGTTGCCCTTCTTGTTTTTAATCATTGTTGTGATTATTACTGTTGTTGTTGTTGCTGTTGCTGTCATTGGATAGGACAGATAGAAATGGAGAGAGATGGGAAAGACAGAGAGGGGGAGAGAAAGATAGACACCTGCAGACCTGCTTCACCACCACAGGTGGGAAGATGGGGGCTTGAACCAGGATCCTTACACCTATCCTTGTGCTTCATACCATGTGCACTTAACCCGCTACGCTACTGCCTGATTCTCACGTTACTTCTTTCGAGGTCATCCCATATGTCTCTGTTATTTTCAGTGTCTCTCAATCTCTTTTTTAGTTCTTTTACCTCTTTCTTAGTTTTCTCTAATTTATCTTCTGTCTGGCTTGTTTTGTTCTCTGCTTCTGCTCTCTCCTTCCTCAGCGTCCTTCTTTATCTCAGTTATTTTTTTAAACCTTGTTCAGTTACAGTGTTAGCTTGTTCTGCCAGATGGCCTTTTAGCTAAACTATTCCAGCTTTCAGTTCCCTAAGGACCTTGAGACAGCAAATATTTTCTTTCAGGTTATCATTGGTTATTTCCCTATTTCTGATTGTATTTTCCTCAAAGTTTTTTTTTTTTCTCCTGAGATTAATGAATCAATTATTTCAATATTTTCCTCATTTTTCATTGTTCCTATCTTACTTGGAATTCCTTCTGGGCTCCTCTCCTGCTCATTGTTGTAATTGATTTAACTGTTTTTTAGTTAACCATATTTATTTATTTATTTATTGGTGTTTTTTAGTCCTGTGCCCCTGCTGTTGCTGTTCAGCTATTGTGTTGTGCAAGGGGAATCCACGCTAAACCAAAGTCCTCTCACAAATGGTATTTCACGTCTCAGCAAAAGCAACAAAAGAGAAGATGAATTAAACCAGAAAGCAGGAAAAAAAAAATCAATGAGTAAGATAAAAAGGAAGAAAAGGAGGAAAATAAACAAAAACAAACAAACAAAATATACCAGCAAGACCCATTCAAATCCCTGCCACTGCACAAAACACTGTCCACCACCAGCCAGTGCAATAAAAGCAATCACAAAAGCTAATCAAACTAGGGAGAAGGAAAACAACAATGATATCAACAAAATCATGCATTGGTCAAATCAGAGTGAGAGGAAAAAAAGAAAAAAATCAATAATAAAATCAAAAGGACAGTTCCAAGTCAAAGACCTCCCCAAAAGAGAACCAAATCAGTCACTATTCAATATAGTAACCACAGCAAAGGTGAACGGAAAAATTTATCACACTAGAGAGAAAGAAGAAAAAGGAAGAGAAAGAAAAGAAAAGGAAAGATAAGTAAAAAAGGGGGGAGGACCAAAACCATTACAAAACGGATGCCTCCCACAGGTGAAATCACACACACACACACACACACACACACACACACACACACACACACACCATTCAGCCAATATCCAACAATAACCTAACAAGTTATCCAGCAATTAACCCAAGAAGCTAGTAATCTAACACAATAACAAATAGAGACTAGGGACTAAAATCCCCAAGTCAGACTGGGAGGAGGGAGAAATCAGTGAGGCAGCTTTAGATAATTCCCCACTGATTTATGACAAAAGGTTCCCCTTAGAATCTGACTTGGGGGTTTTAACTCCACAGGTGTACAGGCCTCTTAGTTTCGGGGTATATCTCTCTCTCTCCAGCGGGGTGGTCTCCAGGGGAAAGGTAACGGACTGGTTCTTTCTCGCTCACGACAGGGGTGACATGAAGTAAAAGACACCAGGGGACTCTTAGCGTGCCTAGACTCTGAGTCCTAGAATCCCAGAATCCTAGAGTCTGTTTATTAGCAAAGTGGACATGAGTTAAATACAAAAACAATGGAGGTAATTATTGTTGAAATATGTCAGAAATTACAAGTTTCTTAACAGTCAGCATGCCCCTAAGGTAGGGGGCTGGTATGACAGGAATTGATGAGATACAAGACAGTTATTCTCCATGACACAAGCAACTTAATTATCCAAAGGTATTTGAGAGAAGCTTAGGGGTTAAACTCGTAGGGTGAGACAGAGAGAAGATGGATATCAAAAGGCCATATAGTTTGGAATTTCTCTTGTCTGGGGTCTGAGGTGTGTGATGAAGTGTGTGATAAGGTGTGTTCTTCTGTGATCAGAAGGTGACTTTGAATAAGTGAATCTGTGGCCATGTGGCCTGCAGTTAATAGAGGGAAGTACTGGGGTATCTGTGGGCCTGAGAGTCAAGAAGGAAAGAACCAAGTCTGAGTTTCCCCCCTTATGCTCACCTTGGTTGAGAGAGACTTACCAAGAGGGTATCTTCTCAGACCTCCATCCAAGGATGGGGGTGGTTCTCCCTAAGCTCTATCAGGCTTACACATGGTACCAACATCTTAGTTTCTGCCCTATTTCCCCAAACCAACCACCTCTGTCCTGAGGCTGGGTATTGGGGTGTGGTGACTCACAGTTTTGCTTCCTTTGTCTTTTAAGATCCTTTTTGCTAGTTTATATATGATATATAATTTTCTACTATGATTCCTTTTTTGACCCCTCCTTTATAGTTTATCTCCTATAGACATGAAAAGCCTGTTTCCGCTTAGAATTCCCAGGGTTTGAATTGGTTTTTTTGGGAGAGTCTGGCTCGTTGCTTCTTTCAGGTCTCCATATTGACTCTGCCGCCAAAATACTTTTTGGGGTGCAGACGATAGGAGTTCTGGATTCTGTAATTGCTTCTCTGCTGGATATGAGCATTGGAAGGTTGATCCAAATGCCCAGCCTGTTTATGTCTTTCCCTAGTGGGGCACAGCTCTGGAGAGGTGGGGTTCCAGGACACATTGGTGAGGTCATCTGCCCAGGGAAGTCAAGTTGGCGTCATGGTAGCATCTGCAACTTGATGGCTGAAAGACAGTATGATATAAAGCAGGACATATTGTCTAGTAAACAGGAACCAAATAGTAGGATGAGAATAGGGATTATAGAGTGAAAAGAAGCTAAGAAGTCTACTTTAGGTATGTTTCAAGTGGCCCAAGACTTTAGTCGTTTTTGCCTGAGTCCGATAGCTAACAGGCAGGTGGGCTAAAAATATGTCTGGGAAGATGTTCTCAGAGTTGAGAATATGCCTAAAAAGCTGTGTTAGAGTAGGGAGTAGCTCCTAAACATAGGGAAAGTATGTAAATACCGTTAACAGTTTACCCCATCGATGTGATGTAGGTTCCATATCTACTCATATTTAGCACAGGAGCCTGTGTGGTCTTTGAGTTCCTGTCAGTCTGAGCTCACAGTCCATGATCAAAGCCGGGAACATTCTAGGCTGCACTCATTTAAGAACCAGTCTTACTGCAGTGTCAGAGAAGGTTGACCCAACTCATTGCTGCTCTACAGTGAGGACACGGTCCTGGAGAGGCCCACAGGGGATCTTATGATGACATCCCTGATGGAGGTGATCAGTGATGGTGGACAGAGGGATCTGACAGAGGATGAGACCCATCATATCTATGTGGGAATCTCAGGATTCTCTGACTAGAGCCCCAGGTGATAGGGTGGCCTGGTATTGACCAAGGTCATCATCAAAGTGAACTAGTCTCTTGCACTTATCCAGCTTTTGTAGTCCTTTCTTTAGTCTGATGAGGTTAGACTTTCTCCCAGTTGTTAAATCATTGAGGGTCATTTGTTGTATCCCAACTGGTATTGGGTTTATAGGATCTGGTCTCAAGTTAGGGAGGAAATAGATCTAAGATTTCAGTGGGATCTAAGTTAACTTTATATTTTATGACATTTTACTTGTATGATGATTTTAATAAATATTCTCATAGGTGACAATAACTATACTTTAATTAGTATATATACTTTTGCCAATATATTTCCTGGTTAATTATATACGGTATTTCTTCTTTTTTTTAAATTTATTTCTTTATTGGGGACTTAATGTTTTACATTCAACAGTAAATACAATAGTTTGTACATGCATAACATTCCCCAGTTTGCATTTAACAATACAACCCCAACTATGTCATTTATCATCCTTCATTGACCTGTATTCTCCCCACCCACCCACCCCAGAGTCTTTTACTTGGGTGCAATATGCCAATTCCATTTCAGGTTCTACTTGTGTTTTCTTTTCGGGTCTTGTTTTTCAACTTCTGCCTGAGAGTGATATCATCCCATATTCATCCTTCTGTTTCTGACTTATTTCACTCAACATGATTTTTTCAAGGTCCATCCAAGATGGGCTGAAAACGGTGAAGTCACCATTTTTTACAGCTGAGTAGTATTCCATTGTGTATATATACCACAACTTGCTCAACCACTCATCTGTTGTTGGACACCTGGGTTGCTTCCAGGTTTTGGCTATTACAAATTGTGCTGCCAAGAACATATGTGTACACAGATCTTTTTGGATGGATGTGTTGAGTTCCTTAGGATATATCCCCAGGAGAGGAATTGCAGGGTCATAGGGTAGGTCCATTTCTAGCCTTCTGAGAGTTCTCCAGACTGTTCTCCACAGAGGTTGGACCATTGACATTCCCACCAGCAGTGCAGGAAGGTTCCTTTGACCCCACACCCTCTCCAGCATTTGCTGCTGTTACCTTTTCTGATGTATGACATTCTCATAGGAGTGAAGTGATATCTCATTGTTGTCTTGATTTGCATTTCTCTGACAATCAGAGACTTGGAGCATTTTTTTCATGTGTTTCTCAGCCTTTTGGATCTCTTCTGTGGTGAATATTCTGTCCAAGTCCTCCCCCCATTTTTGGATGGGGTTATTTGTTGTCTTGTTGTTGAGTCTGGCAAGCTCTTTATATATGTTGGTTATTAAACTCTTATCTGATGTATGACATGTAAAGATCTTCTCCCATTCTGTGAGGGGTCTCTTGGTTTGGGTAGTGGTTTCTTTTGCTGTGAAGAAGCATTTTAATTTGATGTTGTCCCATAGGTTTATACTTGCCTTAGTCTTCTTTGTAATTGGATTCGTTTCATTGAAAATGTCTTTAAAATTTATGCGGAAAAGAGTTCTGCCAATATTTTCCTCTAAGTATTTGATAGTTTGTGGTCTAACATCCAAGTTTTTGATCCACTTGGAATTTACTTTTGTATTTGGTGAAATACAGTGATTCAGTTTCATTCTTCTGCATGTTTCAACCCATTATTTCCAACACCATTTGTTGAAGAGACTCTGCTTTCCCCATGTAATAGTCTGGGCCCCTTTGTCAAAGATTAGATGTCCATACGTGTGGGGCCTCATTTCTGGGCTCTCAATTCTATTCCACTGGTCAGTGTGTCTATTCATGTTCCAGTACCAAGCAGTTTTGATGACAATGGCCCTATAATACAGTTTGAGATCTGGGAGTGTGATGCCTCCAGTTCTGTCCTTTTTTCTCAAGGTTGTTTTGGCAATTCTAGGTCTTTTCTGGTTCCAGATAAACATTTGTAGCATTTGTTCTATTCTCCTAAAAAATGTTCTTGGGATCTTGATGGGGATAGCATTAAATTTGTAGATGGCTCTGGGTAATATATTCATTTTGATTATTGTTAATTCTTCCAACCCATGAACATGGAATATCTTTCCACTTCTTTGTGTCTTTTTCAATTTCTTTGAGTAGTGACTCATAATTTTCAGTATACAAGTCTTTCACTTCTTTGGTTAGGTTTACTCCTAGATGTTTTATTGTTTTTGTTGCTATAATAAAAGAAATTGATTTCTGGATTTAAATATCTTCTAACTTAGTGTTTGCATAGAGGAATGCCACTGACTTTTGAATGTTAATTTTTTAGCCTGACACCTTACTGTATTGCCTGATGATTTCCAAAAGGTTCTTGCTGGATTCCTTAGGTTTTTCCATGTATACTATCATGTCATCTGCAAATAAGGAGAGTTTGACTTCTTCTCTTCCAATCTGTATCCCTTTAATTCCTTGCTCCTGCCTGATTGCTATGGCAAGAACTTCCAACACTATGTTGAATAGTAATGGTGATAGTGGGCAGCCCTGTCTAGTACCTGATCTGAGTGGAAATGCTTCCAGTTTTTCACCATTGAGTATGATGTTGGCTGTAGGTTTGCTATATATAGACTCCACTATCTTGAGGAATTTTCCATCTATTCCCATTTTTTGTAGTGTTTTGATCATAAAGGGATGTTGTATTTTGTCAAAGGCTTTCTCTGCATCTATTGATATGACCATGTGGTTTTTGGTCTTGCTTTTGTTGATGTGGTGGATCACATTGATTGATTTACGTATATTAAACCAACCTTGCATGCCTGGGATAAACCCCACTTGGTCATGATGAACAATCTTTTTGATATACTGCTGTATCCGGTTGGCTAGAATTTTGTTCAATATTTTTGCATCTATGTTCATCAGATCTGGTCTGTAGTTTTCTTTTTTGGTTGTGTCCCTGTCTGCTTTTGGTATCAGGGTGATGTTGGCTTCATAGAAGCTGGCAGGGAGTATTTCAGTGTCTTCAGTCTTCTGGAAGACTTTTAAAAGTAGAGGTATTAGTTCTTCTTTGAAAGTTTTGTAGAATTCATTTGTAAAACCATCTGGTCCAGGACTTTTATTTTTGGGAAGATTTTTGATAACTGTTTCAATTTCATTAGCTGTGATGGGCCTGTTCATGTTATCCACTTCCTCTTTACTTAGTTTTGGAAGTTGGTAGGTATCTAGGAAATCATTCATTTCTTCCAGGTTCTCTAGCTTGGTGGCATATAGTTGTTCATAGAAGCCTCGCATGATATGTTGAATTTCTGCAGTGTCTGTTGTGATATCTCCTCTTTCATTTACTATCCGATTTATTTGGGTCTTCCCCCTTTTTTGTTTTGTGAGTCTGGCTAAAGGTTTGTCAATTTTGTTTACTCTTTTGAAGAACCAACATTTACTTTTGTTGATCTTTTGTATGGTTTTCCTATTCTCAATGTTATTTATTTCTGCCCTAACTTTAGTGATTTCTGTCCTTCTGGTTGCTTTAGGATTCCTTTGTTCTTCTTCTTCTAGGTCTTTAAGATGTGCAATCAGGCTGTTTATTTGTGCCTTTTCTTGTTTCCTAATGTGTGCTTGTATAGCTATGAACTTCCCTCTTAGGACTGCTTTAGCTGTGTCCCAAATATTTTGATAGCTTGTGTCTTCATTTTCATTGAACTCTTGAAACATTTTGATTTCTTCCTTGATTTCCTCTTTGACCCAGAAGTTGTTAAGAAGTGTACTGTTGAGCTTCCACATTTTGGCACTGTTACTAATCTTTTGTTGATTGTTAAGTGTTAGTTTAATTCCACTGTGGTCTGAGAAGATGCTTGGGATGATTTCAATGCTCTTGAATTGGCTGATGCTGTCTTTGTGGCCTAACATATGGTCTATCCTTGACCCATGTGGATTTGAGTAAAATGTGTATTCCAGTTTCTTGGGATGAATGACTCTGAAAATGTCCAATAGTTCTAGTTTATCTATATCTTCATTTAGCTCCCTTATGTCTTTATTGATTTTCTGCCTGGATGATCTGTCAAGTTGAGAGAGTGGGGTGTTGAAGTTCCCTACTATGATTGTGTTACTGATAATATATTGCTGTAGCTCTTTCAGTAGAAGTTTGATGTATTTAGATGGCTTCTCATTGGGTGCATAGATGTTAATAATTGTTAAGTCCTCTTGATTGACTGATCCTCTGAGCATTAAGTAGTGTCCATTCCTATCTTTTTTAATCTTACCTATTTTA
This sequence comes from Erinaceus europaeus, assembly GCF_950295315.1. NCBI lineage: Eukaryota > Metazoa > Chordata > Mammalia > Eulipotyphla > Erinaceidae > Erinaceus > Erinaceus europaeus. The sequence continues at coordinate 79,977,434 of NC_080177.1, forward strand.
AAGTCTATCATGTCAGCTATGAGAATAGCTGCTCCTGCCCTTTTTTGTGGGCCATTGGCTTGTATGATAGTTTTCCATCCTTACACTTTAAGTCTGTGTTTGTCTTGTTGAGTTAGGTGGGTTTCCTGTAGACAACATATTGTTGGGTTGTGTTTTCTGATCCATCTTCCTACTCTGTGTCTTTTAATAGGTGAATTCAGGCCATTGACATCTATTGATATCAAAGACTGAAGATATTTTAATGCCATTCTTGTAGAGATTTAGAGTGTTTTGATATATGTCCTATTTGTGGTGGTCTGGTTGTTTATAGTAGACCTTTCAGAACTTCTTTCAGGGCAGTCTCGGTGATGGTTGCTTCCTTCAGCTGTTGCTTGTCTGAGAAGGTTTTGATGCCTCCCTCTAGTCTGAATGACAGTCTAGCAGGATATAGTATTCTTGGCTGAAAGCCTTTCTCATTGAGCACTCGTTAGATATCTTGCCATTCTCTTCTGGCCTGTAGTGTTTGTATGGAGAAGTCTGCTGCTAATCTTATGGGTTTTCCTTTGTAGGTGACTCTTTGTTTTTCTCTTGCAGCCTTCAGGATCCTTTCTTTATCCTTATTCCTTTCCATTCTAAGTATGATATGTCTTGGTGTCTTTAGGTCTGGGTTAATTCTGTTTGGGACCCTCTGGGCTTCTTGAATTTTTATGTCTTTGATGTTGTCTAGACTAGAGAAGTTTTCAGCTACTATGGCCTGGAAAATGCTTTCTTCCTCTCCTTCTCTCTTCCTCTGGTATGCCAATAATGAGTATATTGTTTCTTTTGAAGTCATCCCATAGGACTCTGTTGTTGTTTTCAGCATCTCTTAATCTCTTTTTGAGATCTCTTACTTCTTTTTTCATTGTCTCTAATTCATCCTCAATCTTGCTAATTCTGTCTTCAGCCTCATAGATTCTATTCTCTCTGCCCTCTACTGTTTTCTGGAGTTCATCTATTTTGTTGCCCTGCTCTGATACTGTTTTAGCTTGTTCAGCTAGTTGCATTCTTAGCTCAGCGATTTCAGCTTTCAGCTCTCTAATAACCATGAGATAATTAGTATTTTCTTCCATATTCTCATTTGTTGTTCCTGCATTTCTGATTACAATTTTTTCAAATTCTTTACTCCCTTCTGTTATTATTTCCTTAGCTAATGTTTGGATGTTGAACTCGTTATTTTGTGCTTCACCCTCTGGAGGACTTTTAGCTGGACTCTTGTCCTGGTTCAATTCTCCCTTATTTTTTCTTGTTGTTTTAACCATTTTATATATTATGTTATGAGTTCCCTTTATCAGTACCTTTCAAATTATTGATCACTATTGCCTGGATTGACTTGTGTCTAAGTAAGTTAATTAAAGGGTTCACAGTGGTGGAAGTTAACAGTTATTTCAATCCCTGAATTGGAGCTCAGTGGTTTAAAAGCCTCTTTCTTTTTTTTTTCTCCTTCCCTGTAGGCTATGGGAGCCTGAGGGCTTTTAAACTATCAATATGCTTCTTAGCTTAATCACTGATTCCTGACCAAGAGATAAAGCAGAGTGTGGCAGAGATAATCCAGTGGTTATGCAAAGAGACTTTCACAGCCCCTCAGCTATGCCACCGAGGTATAGGTCTTCTGAGTCTCCTGGTTAGATCTCTGTCCCCTGGTGTCCCTTCCTGTCGCTGCTCCAGATTCTGAGGGTAGTAGCAATGGAGACTCAGAGTTGCACTTGGTGAGTCTCTGGGGAGTCCTCTCCTCCCTTAAACTGTCCCCTTGTTGGTGGAGCAGACTGGAGGTGGTGTCTCCACTGATAAACTGCTGAACTGTTAGCAGTCACTTAATCTCTCCTTAGGCCCCTTTCTCCTCTCTGTCACCAGCCACATGTGTTTGTACTCACCGATGATTTACTGGGTTCCTGTGGTCATTCTAGTCCCGTCTTGTTTCGGTCCCGGGTAGTCTCCTTTGGTATTCCTAGTTGATCCGGGAGAGGAGAGGAGAGGAGAGAAGGCGATCTGCTGCTCGTAGCTCTGCCTCCGGAAGTCCTCTCACGGTATTTCTTCTAAAGATTATCAAGGGGTTGACTTTGCTCTTGCTATCAGGAGAGATTAGGGGATATCTCTTACATACTTTCTTTTTTAATTTGTTTTTTTGAATTGTCTTTATTTGTTTGATAGAGATAAACAGAAATAAAGAGGGAAGGGGTCATAGGGAGAGAGATACCTGTAGCACTGCCTCACCAATTGTGAAGCTTTCCTCCTGCAGTTGAAGATCAGGACTCGAATCTGGGTCCTTGTGCATTTTAACATGTGTGCTTCACCAAGTGTGTCATCACCTAGTCCCTCTTTCATTCTTTCTTTTGTGTACTTAATTGAATAGATAAAATTATTGAAGGAAGAAGTGAAGTAGGGGATAAGGTTGTTTATATATTTAAAAATTTTTTTAATTTAATAATGATTGACAAAGTTGTAGGATAAGAGGGGTACAATCCATACAATTCCCACCACCAGAGTGCCATATCTCATCCTCTCCATTGGAAGCTTTCTTATTCTTTATCCCTCTGGTATCACTATGGGGTGCAGAAGTTGGGAAGTCTGGCTTCTGTCCATTGCTTCTCTGATAGACATGGCTGTTGGCAGGTTGATCAATACCTGCAGCCTGTTTCTATCTTTCCCTAGTGGGGTAGAGTTCTGTAGAGGTTATAGTTTCAGGCCTAGTGGTTTTTTGATCCATTTCAATCTAAGTTGACTGCATGGTTGTAAGTGGAGGTCTTGTTTCCCTTTCCTATGTGTTCCTGTTTTTCTACTAGAATTTATTGAAGATGCCTTCTTCTCCCAGTTGAATGGTTTTGTCACTTTTGTCATATATTACGTAACTATATATGTGCAGGATTATTTCTGGGCTCTCAATTCTATTTCACTAGCTCAACTGTCCATTTTTATTCCAGTGTCACACTAATTATTATTGCTATGTAGTACAAAATGAAGTTGGAGAAGATGTTACAACCACCCCTCTTCTCTTTTTTTCTCAGAAGTGCCTTTGCTATGCACTAGGGATTTTTTTTTTATGGTTCCATAAAACTTCATGGTTAAGTTGTTTTATTTCTTTGAAGAATGGCATTTTGATATGTTTTCACTGAAACTGTACATTGCTTTTGGTAGCCTATCCATTTTAGAATGGTTATTCTTCCAATCCTTGGACAAGGGATGTTATTCAATTTCTATTTGTCACTCTCTATTTAATTTTTTGTTATTTTTGTTTGGTTGTTTGTTTGTTTTTACTAGAGCACTGCTCATCTCTGGCTTATGATGGTGTGGAGGAGTGAACCTGGGATGCCTCAGGTGTGAGAGTCTCTTTGCATAACCATTATGCTATCTATCCCCACCCAGTCTCTGTTTTTTTTTTTTTAAAGGAATACTATAATTTTCACAGCAAAGTGTTAACTTTCACTTCCTTAGTTAAAGTCACTTCAAAGTGTTTTGTCCTTTTGGGTTCAATTGTAAAAGGGACTGATTCTGTTTCCTTTCCTGTGGCACATCATTTGTGTTTAAAAAATGCCACCGTTTTATGTGTATTGATTTTATATCCTGCTACTGTAGTGAATTTATTATTTCCAGTAGTTTTCAGTGGAGCATGTTGAGTTCTTTACATATATTTCCATGTCATCTGCAAATAGTGATATTTTGATTGCTACCTTCCCAATATGTATTCCCTTGGTGTTTCTTTTTTAAAAATTATTATCTGTATTTATTTATTGGAGAAACATAGTCAGAAATCAAGAGGGAGGGGGATGAGAGGGAGGGAGAGAGACACCTGCAACACTGCTTTGCCACTAGCAAAGCTTTTATACTGCAGGTAGGAACTGGGGGATTGAACCCAGGTTCTTGTGCTTTGTTAAATGTGCCCTCATCCAGGTGCACCACCACCTGGCCCCTTCCCTTGATGTCTCTTTCTTGCCTGATTGCAATCGCACTAGCCTCCAGTACTATTGTTGAGTAATAGTGGTGATAATGGATATCTAGGTCCATATTTTAAAGGGAGTGCTTTCAGTTCTTCTCCACAGAGTGTGGTGTTAGTTGTGTGTCTTATATGGACTCTATTATGTTAAGGAATGCACTTCTTTTTTTAAAATTTTTATTTATATAAAGGAAACACTGACAAAAACCATAGGGTAAGAGGGGTACAACTCCACACAATTCCCACCAACAAAACTCCATATCCCATCCCCTCCCTGCTAGCTTTCCTATTGTTTATCCTTCTGGGAGCATGGACCCAGGGTCATTATGGGGTGCAGAGAGTGGAAGGTCTGGTTTCTGTAATTGCATCCCTGCTGAACTGGGCGTTGGCAGGTCGATCCATACTCCTCGCCTGCCTCTTTCCTTAGTGGGCCAGGGCTCTGGGGAAGCAGGGCTCCATGACATATTGGTGGGGTCATCTGCCCAGGGAGATCTGGCTGACATCATGGTAGCATCTGGAACCTGGTGGCTGAAGAGAAAGTTAACTTATAAAGCCAAACACATTGTTGACTAATCATGAACCTAAAGGCTGGAATATTGCAGATGAAGATTTGGGGTCTTTGTTTTGAAGATAGCTTGTAGGCCTATTTTAGTTATAAGAAATGCACTTCTTTTCCCACTTTCTGGATGATCTTATTATTATTCCCTTTTTATTGCCCTTGTTGTTTTATTGTTGTAGTTATTACTGATGTCGTTGTTGTTGGATAGGACAGAGAGAAATGGAGAGAGGAGGGGAAGACAGAGATGGAGAGAGAAAGATAGACACCTGCAGACCTGCTTCACCGCCTGTGAAGCGACTCCCCTGCAGTTGGGGAGCCGGGGATCAAACTGGGATCCTTATGCCGGTCCTTGCACTTTGCACCACCTGCGCTTAACCTGCTGTGCTACCGCCCACCTCCCACTGAAGGATCTTTCTCATAAGTAGATATTGGATCTTGTGAAATGCCTTTTTAGCATCAATTGATATGACCCCATTACTTGAGCTTCTTTTTACTTATATGGTAAATTATACTGATTGACTGGTGAATGTTGAGTTACCCCTGCTGCCCAGGCTTGAACCTCACTTGGTCTTTGTGATTAATTCCCCTGTTATGCTGTTGGATATGGTTTCCCGAGATTTTGTAGAGGATGTTTGCACCAGTGTCCATCAGAAAACTATAGATCTATACAGAAACTGTGGTAGAGCCCGTTCTTGCCATAGGGGTCAGAATGTTAGCCTCAGAGAACATGTTTGCAAGTGTGCTCTCTTCTTCAGTTTTCTGGAAGAGCTTGAGAAGAATGGGCATTTAGTCCTTCTTTGTGTATTTTATAGAATACATTAGTAAAGATATCTGGATTGGGAATTTATTCTTGGGAAGATTTTTGATTACCTTTTTAAGTTTTGATCTAGAGGTCACCTGTTCAAGCTATCTACTTCCTCTTGGCTCAATCTTGGCAGATGGTATGATCCTGCATAAGGATCCTGGTTCGAACTCCCGGCTCCCCACCTACAGAGGAGTCGCTTCACAGGCAGTGAAGCAGGTCTTCAGGTGTCTGTCTTTCTCTCTCCCTCTCTGTCTTCCCCTCCTCTCTCCATTTCTCTCTGTCCTACCCAACAAGTACATCAATAACAACAGCACTAATAACACATCAATGATAAAAAATTACAAGGGCAAAAGGAGAAAATATAGCCTCCAGGAGCAGTGGGATTCGTAGTGCAGGCACTGAGCCCCAGCAATATCCCTGGAGGCAACAAACAGCAACAACAATAACATGCAGCATACACTGTAGAGTGCACATAGTGTAGAGCAGCTGAACCATATCAAGCCCCTTGATCCACACCTGTAAGGGAAAGCGCATGGGCTGGTAAATCAACAGTACAGACGGACTTCCTAATTCTATACCTCTCTTCCCCTATCTATTTGGCTTTCACCTCAATAAAATCCTAAGGGGAAAAAGGCCATCCAGAGGGTGGCGTCTTCATGCTGGGACGGTGGTTTCCATGGTGCTAGTACACAAATAAATTAATAAGTACATTACCAAGAGAAAAAGGAATAAATGTCTGAGAAGAGGAGACTTGGATGATAAAATCTGGAGAAAATAAAGTATTTGAGAGATATTGCTAGTTTATGGAAAGAAAAATCTATTGTTTGATGTGAGATCTACTCAAAAGACAGATTTGCTAGAAAGTAATTTTGTGAAGTCATAGCTGTTAAATGGATTTAAACATAATGACACTTTTTTACTTGCCATGACTTTATTTTAAAATGGTATCAGGGAGATAGTTGGGGGAATATGGAGTTATCACAATCTTTCATCACTTCTCTAGTTTTGTCAATGTGACATTCTTCTGTTCATGATTTTTCTCTAGTTCTTCACTTTATTGTAAGTGACATAATTCACATCTGAGATCCTAATGCTATTAAAAAATGTGTTTTCAATAGGCAAAACAATTGAACAGCCAGCTAAGAATGTAGTTTTGAACAACCAGTTAGGCTTATACAGGTTAGAGATCACATGTTACATATTATGTTGAGAGGTAAATCACACATCTGTGGACTTAGTGAAGATAAAAAAATTACCTTAGGAAGGTTGGGAACATGGTAGACACTAAACACAGCTGTAATCATTCTCATTATTCTACTTACTTTCATCCACTTGCTCCATGGCCTATTTATATTGCAGTTATATTTATATTTATAGTTAGCACATGAGTCTGTGTAACTTCTAAGTCCCTATTTGTCTGAGCTCGCAGCTCCTGGTCACAGCTGGGAACATTGCACACTACACTTATTTCAGGACCAGTCTTTCTTGAGTGGCAAGGCAGGATACCTCCAGCCTCCCTTTGGAGACTGGGGCTATCCATTCTGTCGTTGCTTTATAGGAGCACCCCCAAGATGCCCTTCCTTATGCAAGTGACCAGTGGTAGTGGAGAAAGGGATCCCCTAGAGATCTAAGCCCACTAAATGTGTGTGGGAATCCAAGGATTCCCTAACTAGGGTCCCAGATGATGAGGTGGTGTGATATTGACCAAAAAGGCCAGTATTAAGTGGACCAGTCTCTTGCCCCTATCCAACTTTTGTAGTCCTCTCTTTATCTGATGATCTTAGACTTTCTCTCAGTTGTTTAGACATTGAGTATCATTTATTTGTTGAGCTAAGCCAGAATTAAGTTTTGGGGATCTGTCTTCTTTGGGCTTTTCTGCTAGGCTGCCCAGATAATTTGGTCTAAGTCCAATCAATCAGAGAATTTATGATGCCTTCTTTATGCACTTCAACTATTATTGAGCACTTTGACTTTGAGTTATATAACTACCCCTTGCTTATGGATACATGTACACCTGTATCCAATACCCTAAACCCTAGCCTAATCTGGTATCTGTTACTTAGTTAAATGATGTGCTATCTAACATGGATGTAGGTAGTCCAATGTGTTAGGAAAAGTCTCACCAGATTTGAAGAGTTGAAAGGTTGAGTGCTATGGTGGTAAGGAATAATAGAGAAGAAATATCTAGATATGGGCATAGTCCTCGAAGTATCAGGACTAGGGAATTGAGGATCTTAAAGAGAATGCAAAGTGTTTCTTATAGTTTCAGGAAGAGGTTAGAATATCAATAATAAATTATTATTATACTCAGGTTAGTTGGTGGGTTTGTTTTATATGATAATCCTATGGTTAGTATCTATATTAACATACTTGACTTCACTATGCTTTGAACCCTTTTAGTGGTATCTGAACCTTTTTGTATTTTAGATACTTACAGGACCAAATGGTCTTGATCTTTCTGGCCTAAAATTGTAGTTGATTTAGATGTTTACAGAGCTATATTTGCAGATATCTTTTTAGAGCTCCTTGAGCAATTTAATCCCATTATCAGAGTTTGATCATCCTGCAGATCTAAGATATTAAATGTTTAGGCAAAAGAAAATATTTGTGCTTAGGGCTATGGTCTAGGCAGTTAGGGAACTTGAGATATTAAATCAGTTCCTCCACAAAATGTCATATTAGTAGTGATAGGACTAAATAGTTATAGGACTAAAACTTCACACCTTTCCTGCCACCAAAAGTCTGTGCTCCCCATCCCCAGGCAGCCACTATAGTTTTCCAATTTAAATATGGGTTGTGTTGTGTCTGGTTGTTCAAGTCTGTGTGTTCAGTTCTCTAAATTCTACATATGAGTGAAACCATCCTGTGGCTTTCCTTTACCTCTTTGCTCACTTCATGAAGCATAATGTTCTTGAGTTCCATCCAATTTATCGCAAAGGATGCAAAATCATCTTTTTTATTGCTGAGCAGTACTTCATTGAGTATATGTCCCATAACTTTTTTATCCAGTCATCTGTTGAGGGTCATGTTGATTGCTCCCAAATGTTTGCTATTGTGGATAATGCAGCTATGAACATGGGGGCACATATGTCCCTTCAAATTAGTGATATATTTCATTTGGATAAATGCCTAGGAGTGGAATTACTGGATTATAAGGTAGTTCCATCTGTATTTGCTTAAGGATTCTCCATATTGTTCTCCATAGTGGTTGTACCAGTTTGCATTCCCACCAGCAGTGTTAATAGAGTTTCTTTCTCTCCACATACTTCCCAGCATTTATCCTCTCCTGTTTGTTGATGAAGGCCATTCTTTTTTTTTTTTTTTTGAGTTTGTAATTTTTTAAAAATTTATTTCTTTAAGAAAGGACACATTAACAAAACCATAGCAAGGAGGGGGGCAACTCCACATAATTCCCACCACCCGGTCTCCATATCCCACCCCCTCCCCTGATAGCTTTTCCATTCTCTATCCCTCTGGGAGTATGGACTCAGGTCATTGTGGGATGCAGAAGGTGGAAGGTCTGGCTTCTGTAATTGCTTCCCCGCTGAACATGGGCATTGACTGGTCGATCCATATGCCCAGTCTGCCTCTCTCTTTCCCTAGTAGGGTGAGTCTCTGGGGAATCAGAGCTCCAGGACACATTGGTGGGGTCGTCAGTCCAGTGAAGTCTGGTTGGCATCATGCTGGCATCCGGAACCTGGTGGCTGAAAAGAGAGTTAACATACACAGCCAAACAAATTGTTCAACATTCATGAACCTAAAGGCTGGAATAGTGCAGATGAAGTGTTGGGTGGGGGTACTCTCTGCAGACTTTTGTGTACTTCTGCTTTCAGGTATATGTTTTTCCCTGGTATCTGGACACGTGTAAACATATGCTCTACCTCAGGGGACCTGGACTATATCTAGGTTTGGGGACTTTATTGGGGAGTGGAACACCTGGAATGGAATTAGAGAATACTATGAAAGGAAAGGTCTCACTCAAGTGATGAAGCTGAAGGGTTGTCATTCCACACCTGAAGTCTCTGGACACAGTCTGAAGTGAAGCATGCTGGGGTAGCACTCGTTGTGTTGATTCGGTTGCGATCCACGGATGCAATATTATTTGATGTGAATTGAGAGAAGCATGCAGGAAAGTGGGCCCCACCCTAAGGTTCCAGGACTGGGGGAAATATAGGCTCTATAGTGGAAATGTGAGGTTCCTGCTGTCTTAGGGTTCAAGAAGACAATGGAGAGTTATTGTTATCATCACATTATTTGGTAATTGGGTTAACTTAGAAAAGTCCCTTTGTTAGGGTTTGCTGTATAATACCCAGCATCTTGTATATAGCGGTGCCACCAGTTGCTTCTGTTCTCCCTGGTCTAGGCTTTTGAGAGAGTCAACATGTCAAAGACTCAGCCTATGTATTAAAAAGACTCAGTCTGTGTTTTAAGAAGTTCTAGACATATGATCAATTTTTCCCCTCTCATATTAATTGAATAGTGGTTTATATGACTACACTTTAATAGGAGTGTACATAAACACCATTCCCACCACCAAAAGACAGTGTCACATCCCACCCATCCCCACCCCCCCACCACCCGCGAAGCTGAATGTCCACCCTCCTCCTCACCACAGGGTTTTTACTTTATTGCCCTACTATCAATTTAATCAGATCTTGTTTTAGTTTCCCTTTCTGTTCTTCTTTCTCAACTTCTGTTGATGAGTGGGATCATCCTGTACTCATCTTTGTCTTTCTTACTTAGTTCACTTAACATAATTCCTTCTAGCTCTGTCCAAGATGGGTCAGATAAGGGGGGTCATTGTTCTTAATAGCTGCATAGTATTCCATTGTGTAAATTGGTCCAGCCTCTCTGGAAAGCAGTCTGGAGAACTCTCACAAGGCTAGACATAGACCTTCCATATGACCCAGTAATTCCTCTCCTGGGGATATACCCCAAGGATTCCATAATGCCCAATCAAAAAGATATTTGTACACCTATGTTCATAGCAGCCCAATTCATCATAGCTAAAACCTGGAAGGAACCCAGGTGGCAACAACAGTGGATGAAGGCCATTCTTACAGATTTGAGGTGGTATCTCAATGTGGTTTTAATTTACATTTCCCTGGTGATGAATGAATTAGAGCATTTCTGCATATGTCTGTGGACCATGCATATATCTTTGGAGAACTGTCTATACATGGCTTCTGCTGTATGGTCTGTCCTCACCTATACTATGTAATACTGGTAGGTTAAATTAACCATGGAAGCTGTCTAGGGCAGTAAGTCCTGCTTGTTATTCAAGCAGACAGAAGATAGTGGTTCTCATACACTTCTGATTCCCAAAAGCTTGGGTATAGACTTAAGCACTGCAGTAAGTCCCTATATTGTAATTACAGACAATGTATTGACACAGTGACATACAGCAGGGTCTTCCCTCCCACTCAACACCATGGTATAAGTACGTGGGAATCCAGTACTACAGCCATGTGACACCTCTAGTATTAACAACACTAAATGAGCAATCTGAAAAATAACAAATTTATAATTATGGCAGAGTTAATAGAAAGTATATTGGAAATAGTAATAGGTGTAGGTGTGACTTGGAAAGGAAGTGAAGTCATGGCCACAGAAGTGAAAAATAATAAGATGGAGGAGACCACCTGGGACTGCAATAAGACAGGACTAGACCTACTTTGGGAACCCACCAAATCACCAGAACATCCAGAGACCACAACTCTGCCCAGACCTCCAGCTCTACCCAATTGAGAAACTTCTCTAAAAACAAGGAATATCAAAGATCACCTGAGACTACAACAAGATGATACTGGGACTACTTTGGGAGCCCACCAAGTCACTGTTGAGTGAAAACACGTGTGGCTCCTGGACAGAGAGGAGCCTAAGGAGAGATTCCTGGGGCTAAAGCCCATATCTACTCCCAATCGGCCGGTAACAGTCTGGCAATTTACCAGTTGAGGAGCCACCTCCAGTCTGTTTTACCAGCAAAAAGACTGCTGAAGGGAGGAGAGGACCCCCCCCCCCCAAGGCTCACCAAATGCAACTGTGAGTCTCCATTTGCAACTACTTTCAGAGGCTGGAGCAACAAGGGGGAAGCCCTGTGTTGACATTGGGTGGCAGAGAACTGACCAGGAAACTCAGGAGAAGATCGACACCCCAGTGGTCTAGCAGTGGGGCTGCATAGTGGGAGCCTTTCCACATTGTTCCCCTGATGAGAACATGGTGAATAATTGCCTCAGAACCTACAACCTATAAACATGATTTGTTTAGAAACTCACAGGGGCCAGACATGCTGTAGGGCTTGGCTTGCCTGAAGCTTTGAATCCTCGGGGTGTGGAAGTCTCTTTGCATAACCACTGTGCTATGTCTCCCCCACCCTGCTTTATGTCTTGGTCAGGAGTGAGTGATTAGGCTAAAAAACCTACTTATATGTAAAAAGCCCTCAGGCTACCATAGCCTACAGGGAAGAAAAAGAACAAAAGAAGATGTAACAGCCACTGTGCTTCAACTCAGGGACTGAGATAACATTGAAACAACTGTTAATTTCCACAACTGTGAACTCTTTAAATACCTTACTTAAACACAAGTCAATCCAGGCAAGAGTGATCAGTGGACTGAAAAGTACTGAAAGAAGGATCTCATAACACAATATACTAATGGTTCAACCAAGGAGAAGCATTAGAGAAATTAACCAGGACAAAAGTCCAGCTAAAAGCCCCTCAAAAGTAGAAACACAGAAGAATGAGATCAACCTCTAAATGCTAGCTAATCAATCACAGAAGTGAGTAAAGAGTTTGAAAGAATTGTCATCAGAAATGCAGAAACAACATTTTAGACCTTGGAATAAAACACTAATTATCTCAAGGTTATTAGAGAGCTGAAAGCTGAAAAATCTGAGCTAAGAGTACAACATTCTGAACAAGCTAATACAGTGTCAGAAAAGGCTAATAAAATAGCAGAGCTACAGAAAACAGCAGATGGGTAAGAGAATAGAATAAATGTGGCAGAAAACAGAATTAGCAAGATTGAGGATGAATTAGAGAAAACTAAGAAAGAAGTAAAGAAAACTAAGAAAGAAGTACCCACTGGGCTACTACCTGACCCCCACCCTACACCCGCATCACATGTTTTTTTAAATGCAGAGTTTGAGAGTGGGAAGCAGCACCATCATTATGGTAAATACTTTCTCAACTGAAAGTCCAGTGTCCCACTTTAATCTCAGGAACCACCATAAGTCAGATATGAAAAATGTGCAAGTAAAAGGAGAAAAAAGAAAAAAGACAAAAGAAAAAAAAAAAAAAGAACATAAGGGAGATAGAATGAAAAAAGAGAATCAGGAAATAAACTCAAGGCCCGTATCTACAGGAGACCACTGAGCTGTCTCATGACCTATTGTCTCCCCTTTATTTTGTAGTGTTGATTTGTTGATTTGTTCTTGAAAGGCTGTAAGTGAGGGTGGGAGAGTGAAGATACTACAGGACTGCTTCACTATGCACAGGGCTTCCCTGGTGCCTTTTCTAATGTTTCCTGCTACTGCCAGGGCTGAAATTAGGTCTTCTCACATGGGAAAGCAAATGCTCTGCGTGGTAACTGGCTCCCCACTGACCCTCATCCTGAGGTCATTCTTACAGTAGTTTGCCCCAGAAATATCAACGCCTTCAAATACAGAATGTCAAGAATACAGAAGTTGAGTATGTAACACTCTCAAGATTTTATGATATTATAGAAAGTAGCAGAAACCTCGCCTACATAATGGTAAACTCCTGTAGTTTTTGTATACTGTTACTGCTGTCATTCTTCTCTCATATCTGAATGACAGTATGTCAGAATACAGTATACAAGGCTGACAGATGTTGTCTTATATAACAGCTTGAATATACATCCTCTCTCTGCTGACATCCACGGTTCCTGTTGAAACATCTGATGTGAGTCTGGATGTACTGCATCTGTAACTCATTTTCTTGTTTCCCTAGCATTTTGTCCTTGATATTTGATAGTTTTACAATGGTGTGTCTTGATGGAGGTCTGTTAGGGCTTAGAAATTAGGGACTTCTCTCTGCTTCCTGAACATCTACACTTAGACCATAACCCAGACGATGAGAGTATTATTCCAGTATTTCTTTGAAGGTGGTTTCTATACCCCTTCCTTCCTTTCTTTATTTCTCTCTTTTTTCCCCTAGATGTTTTCAATTCTGGTATTTTCTTTCTAAGAGTGTTCAATCTCTTGAAAAGAGTTGATTTCTTTCCCCCAAGCCCTTGTTCTCCTTATACTTTGAATCAGAATGTGTGGTCATTTTTGTCTCTGCTCCAGATGTTCTCTCTTCTATATGACTAAGCCAGATTCCTCCATTTGCTATTTGAGAATGGAATGCATTCAAAGAATCCTTCACACTCCGTAGCTCTGTTTATGTGATTTTCATTTTCCTATCAAGTGTATCTTTCAGATTGTGGATTTCTTTCTTATTCTGTTTCTCCATATATTAAGTTGAGAGTTTTGGATGTCTTCAAGTTTCCTGGAATGGATTTTTTAAATTCTTCCTCTGAGAGATCTCTTGGATCTCCATCATTAAGTGCTTAGTCACCTTGGTTTCCCAATACGGTAGTATTCCTAGTTTTACCCATCTGTTTTGGATTCTGTTCTCCACAGGTGGTGCTGGGATCTGCTTTGTTTGTGAGTTGCAGAGGAAACAGTAAAAGATTTAAAGAAGTGACAGACTATTATGGTGCCTGATATCACCTGAACAGAGTCCTGGTGTGCTTGGGAGGGCAGGATCCCAGGGCTCCTTCTCTCTTCCCACACTGTTTCCTGAAAGTAGGACTTCAACTGTGAAGTCAAAGTATCTTTCTTCACTGCAGGGCAGTGTTACCCCATATTCTGGGTTTCTGTGGCATCTGGGACACCACAGAGTTTGTTCAGCTGCCTTGGTGCCATCATGTTCCAATGCTCAGTTCCCTGGTTGCCTGGAATGCTTTCCTGAAGTTTGACTGTGACCACTACAGCTCTAAAGAGAAGCCCTGAGCTTCTTTGTTAAAGCCAGTCAATGCCTGGCTTTGTGTGGGCCCTTTAAAACCACCTCATAGGTTTGAAGCCATTGGAAATATGATTCCCAGAGGCAGTGCACTGCCATGTCTCTGCTTGAGTCTTTTTCTCCCTCTCCTCTCTACCCACTGTTCTGTGCATTCACTGTCATTCAGATAGTAATTTTTTTCTTTTAATTTTTCAAGACAATCCAACTGTGCTTTGATGAAATTCACTGAAATACTTCTGCCTAGGGAGTCTAAGTATAGAAATTCTTATATTAATTTCTCTTTAACATGATCTTGTTCAAATAGTAAATATTTTTATTTAAATGTGCAGTATAACAGACTGAAAGACATGATTTGAAAAAACTAAACAGAAAAAGTAATAAGTAACCAAACTGCAAGTTGTCTCTATTAGTTGAAGGTAGTTATGGGATAAAGTGAGTCAAGAAACAGGATTTGGAACTTTGATAGAAAATATGGCGGTCGTTTTCAGCCCATCTTGGATGGAACTTGATGAAATCATGTTAAGTGAAATAAGTCCAAAACAGAAGGATGAATATGGGATGATCTCATTCTCAGGCAGAAGTTGAAAAACAAGATCAGAAGAGAAAACACCAGTAGCACCTGAACCAGAGTTGGTATACTTCACCAATGTAAAAGACTCTGGGGTGGGTGCAGGGGAAGAGTGCAGGTCCTGGAAAAGGATGACAGAGGATCTAGAGGGGGTTGTATTATTATGTGGAAAACTGAGAAATGTTATGCATGTACAAACTATTGTATTGACTCTCGCATGTAAAAACATTACTCCCCCAATATAGAAATTTAAAAAGAAAGTATGGTGTATACTTTACCCCTGTCATTTCCCATTACAGAACACCACTGAATAATCAGTAAGATCTTTAGCAAGTAAAGTGTTCTTTCAGCAGCATTTAATTGTACTGCTCTGTCTTTTTTCATCCCCCTCTTATCTTGTTCTTCCTTGTTACTCTTTTTGTTGTCCTGGTTCTATTTAACTGTTAACCACCTGAGTCAGAGATTCTGTTACTTTATTTGTTTTATTGTTGTGAGAATCTTTTCAGTGATTTCTGCAAGGCAAGTCTGGTAGTGTGGCAAATTCCTTTAGTTTTTATGTATGCAAAGACCTTTGTTTCTCCCTCATATTTGATGATAAGTTTACAAGGCAGAATACAGTTGATTGGCAATACTTTTCTTTTAGTACTGTGAAGACAAGACCACCAACATAATTCAAGTTCTAAAAAAGTTATTTCTCCATTAACAGAAGAAAGTGAACCCAGGTATCAATATCAGAGGCTGTGATGAAGCTGAGGACCTGGGATTAAAAGTTTTGCACCACCTCTCAAATCACTCAGTCATCTCTAGTTTTGACAAATACCAAATTGTCTCCTCACATTTTGTACAGTGAAGCTTCCATTCTCTTATTCTTTCCCACTTACATTCATAAGAGATCATCCAGAACAAAAGGGAATAAAGATTCATTCTCTATTTTCATTACCCAGTGATCACTCATCTCCTTTGGTTTGAAAAAGAAGAGTCCTTAAGTGTGATGGCCTTGAGAATATCCCAGTGATTCTACCCTTGTGATCTCTCCAAGAGACCATGGGACCATTCAGCCCAGGCACGCAACTACTTCTCAAATCCTTCCTGTGTTACTCTCCCAATCCCATATACTAGGGTCCCCATATCAGAACATACTCTTTCCTATTGAGCAGACCATTGTTATGTAATCTCCTCCCCAGCCCCACCTCTGAGAGTGTCAAGACTGCAGCCTGTCTCTGCTGTCACAATGATGCTGTCTGAAGAGCTGCAGTTTCAGGGACAGTCCTGCCTGGCCACCAGCTGATTGCAGTTACTCAGGACTTGACAGGCTCACTCAGTCATGGGCTCTGCCTGGGTCCAAGGCTACCTGAGAGGTCATCTCTGGCTGCCCCTATTCTGTGTCATCTTCTCCCAGGCCTGCTGCTCTCATGCTCCACCAGGATGGCACTTCACTTCCTCTGAAGTTGTGGTTCCCAGGAAGGTGTCCCACCAGTGGAGTGGAGCCCAGGCCCAAGGCCGGCTGTCCTACAGGTTGGTGTTCAGGGGCCAAAGGCACGTGCTGCACATGAAGATCAAAAGGAACATCATGCCCAGACATTTTCCTGTGCTCACCAACAATGATCAGGGTGCCATGCAGGAGGACTACCCCTTTGTTCCTCGAGACTGCTACTACTACAGCTACCTGGAGGGGGTTCCTGGCTCCACGGGCACACTGGACACCTGCTACGGGGGTCTGCGTGGCATGCTGCAGGTGGATGACTTCACTTATGAGATCAAACCACTGGAGGCTTCTTCCAGATTTGAACATTTGATTTCTCTGCTTGTGATGGAGGAACCATCGGGGATTGAGGGCTGTGACATTGGAGAGAGAAACCATCAATCCTATGAAGAGGCCATGCTTTCTGAAGCTCCTAGAGCAGGTCCCGTTTATTTGTGGTGGCCACATACTAAACATTTAAAACTTCATTACACAGTGGCTAAGTCATTGGTAGACAACAACAGCAATCTCACAAGCATAGTAGAGAATATAGTTATTCTAAACAGCATAATACATACTGTTTACATTAAGGCTTTTTTAAATGTGAATATACGTATTTTATGCATCTGGGATAGATATGATTCATTTAATTATTATAGAAAACAAAATATATCTGATGCTATAAATGAATTTGGTATCTGGAAATTTTATGCAGTGTTCCATCTATTTCCTCATGATGCATCGTTTCTTTTAACAGGTGATAGGATCTATCAACGTACCTATTTTGCCTTCCAAGGTTCATTATGCAATCCCAACTGGTCAGCAGCATATGTATATATAGCAAGGAAACACATATTTTTAGGTGCACTTCTTATAGCACATGCAGTATGTCACCTTTTTGGCTGTGCTCATGATTCTTCTAGTTGCCATTGTTTTAGAAGAACTAGCTGTCTCATGTCTCCAGAACCTGGTCTTCATGACATGGTGAGCAATTGTACATTTGAACGAATGCAAATTCGTTTCAATGGTTGGGATGCTTGTTTGTCTGTACGGAATGTCCCATATTACAATTTTCCTTATGAAACACTTCGCTGTGGAGATAAGATCATAAACCAAAAAGAAGAATGTGACTGTGGCTCCTTAAAGGAGTGTGCCAGGGATCCATGTTGTGAGACCACTTGTGCCCTCAGTTTGGGGAGCATTTGTGATGAAGGAGGTTGCTGCAAAAGGTGTAAATACGCCCCCCCTGGAGTGATGTGTAGGGATAAACTTGGTATTTGTGACCTGCCAGAATACTGTGATGGGAAAAAAGCCACTTGCCCACAGGATGTGTATATCCAGGATGGAACCCCTTGTTCACCACTAGCCGTTTGCATGCATGGAAACTGTAGTGACCGAGATATGCAATGCCAGTC
Source organism: Erinaceus europaeus (assembly GCF_950295315.1). Taxonomy (NCBI): domain Eukaryota; kingdom Metazoa; phylum Chordata; class Mammalia; order Eulipotyphla; family Erinaceidae; genus Erinaceus; species Erinaceus europaeus. Next base: position 79,995,215 of record NC_080177.1, read on the forward strand.
TCTCTTTGGCTACAAGATAAAAGATGGTTCACCAGCCTGTTATCAACAATTGAATAGGAGGGGAGACAGATTTGGCAACTGTGGTGTCAGGGCAGTACGAGGTGGAGGCAAACCCTTACCCTGTGAAGAAGATGATGTTTTTTGTGGAATGTTGCACTGTGCTGATGTTAGAGAAGTTCCTGGTGCAGGTGAACACACTACCTTTCATCAGATAAAAGTCAAACATATTAAAGAAGAAAACTGCTTTGGATTTGATGCACACTTTGGGACTGAACTGCCAGTAATGGGACTTGTGGTGGATGGAGCAACATGTGGGCCAGGATGCTACTGTAAAAATCAGAACTGCACTTTCTTTCAAGATTTGAATTTTGACTGTGATGTCAAGACATGCAACTTCAGGGGCGTGTGCAACAGCCTGAAGCACTGTCATTGTCTGAAAGGCTGGAAACCGCCATCTTGTGCAGAGAGGGGGATTGGTGGCAGTATAGACAGCGGCCCCCCACCTAGCAGAGAGTATCATATCCAGGGTACTGTGGTTCCTGTCATAAATGCGGCTCTAGTTTTAATTTGTATGCGTTTCATTTTTTTGATTATTGAAGTATTTTTAGGATGTTGTTTACGAGTAGAGGCAATGTCGGCAGAGCTAGAAACAGGGCCACAGATAATATATATAAAATCATCAGTGAAAAAGAGACCTACACAAAAACTGAGTAGTAAGAGTAAATCATCAGTGAAACCGATGCCTTCACAAAAACCGAGTAGTAAGAGTTTACAAGTACAGTCAAAGTCAACTACAACGCTGAAAACAGTTCCAGAGATAATATATATAAAATCATCACTGAAAGAGAGGCCTTCACCAAAACTCAGTATTAAGAGTAAATCATCAGTGAAACAGACGCCTTCACAAAAACTGAGTAGTAAGAGTAAATCATGAACAGGAGAACATCGCATTGATTCCTCTTGTGGAGAAGTGATGAAAGATCATTGTGATAATTACATATTCCTCCAACTATCTCCCTGATGGCATTTTGAAATAAATTGTCATGGCAAGTAAAAAAGTGTCATTATGTTTAAATCCATTTAACAGGTCATTGCTCGTTAGATTCTTCCCATTTTTATAGATGAAGTAGGAACTTTTGGATTCAGTCACAGGAAGGTCTGACAGAGTGAATTCTGACATGTTACAGATGTGCCAGTAGCATTTCTGAGCTCCACTGTTACACACTTTTTTTTGTGGGGGGGGAGAGTTAATAGTTTATTGTCAATACAGTTCTTGGTGCAACTGTGAAATTTCTGTTTTCTGTAGAACACTCTCACCTCAGTCTAGGTTCTCTTCCACCATTTTGCATCAGGTCTCAAATCACCCTGCCCTCTCAGAGTGCTTTATTTTGGTGTAACACACCAAACCCAGACCAAGCTTTGCTTTGTGTTTCCTTTTCTATTCTATTCTTATTTCTCAAATTCTGTATGTGTGTGAGATCATCCTGCTCTTTCTGGATTATCTCTCTTATTATGATTCCTTCAAACTAAATCCAAAATAAGGTGAGGTCATCATTTTTAATAGCTGAGTAGTATTCCATTGTGTTTATATACCACAACTTTCTGAACCATTCTTCAGTTCTTAGGCATGGAGATTGCTTCCAGATTTTGGCTGTTACAAAGTGTGCTGTTTTGCACATGGGTATACACATATCCTTTTGGATGGGTGTGTTTGGTTATATCCCCAGGAGAGGAATTGCTGGGTCATCAGGTAGGCCCACTTCTAGCCTTCTAAGAGTTCTCCAGACTGCTCTCCACAAGGGTTGGACCTATTGACATTCCCACTAGCAGTACAGGAGGGTTCCTTTGCCCCCCACAACCTCTCCAGCATTTGTTCTTACTATCATTTCAGGTCCATGACATTCTCACAGGGGTGAAGTGGTTAGTCATTGTTGTATTTATTTGTATATCTCTGACAACCAAGAACTTGGAGTGTTTTTTATATTACTGTTGACTTTTTGATCTCTTCTTTGGTGAATATGCTATTCATATCCCATACCAAGTTTTGTGTGGTGTCATTTGTTTTGTTTTGTTTTAATTTGGTGAGCTCTTTGTACATTTTGATTATTAGGCTTTTGTCTGGTGTATGGCATGTAAAGATCTTCTCCCATTCTGTAAGACGTCTTTTTGTTTTGGTGCTTTCTCTTGTTGTGCAGAAGATTTTCAATTTGGTATAGCCCCACTGGCTTATTTTTGTTTAAGTCTTCTTTGGAATTGAATTTGTATCATTGAAGATGCCTGTAAAATTCAGATGGGGCAGGGAGAGATACCATAATGGTTTTGCAATTAGATTCTCCTTCTTGAGGCTGTAAAGTCCCAGGTTCAATCCCTTGCACCACCATAAGCCAGAGCTGAGCAGGGCTCTGGTATAAAAATATATTAAAAAATAATTGTTGACATGATAAAAAATATATGCCAATATTTTCCTCTAGGTATTTTATTGTTTCTGGTCTGTCATCCCATTCATAAACCCATTTGGAGTTTACTTTTGTGTGTGGTGGAATTTAGGGGCTCAGTTTTATTGTTCTATTTCAATCCAATTTCTCCAACACTCTTTGTAGAAAGGACTCTCCTTTCTCCATTTAATACTTTTATCCCTTGTCAAAAATTAGATGACTATTACTGTGAGAGGGATTATTTCTGGGCTCTCAATTCTATTCCACTGCTCATTGTGTCTATATTTGTTCCAGTACCAGGCAGTTTAGATTACAGTAGGTCTGTAATATAGTTTTAGATCTGGGAGCATGATGCCTCCAGTTCTGTTCTTTTTTCTTTTTCCTCAGGATTGTTTTGGTGATCATGGTCTTTTCTGGTCCCAGATAAACCTTTGTAGCTTTTGTACTATTCTCTTTAAAAATGTTGGTGTAACCTTCATGGGGATTGCATTAAATTTGTATGTAGCTCTGAGTATAATATTCATTTTGATGGTGTTAATTCTCCATTCAATGAACATGGGGTATCTATTTCTTTGTATCTTGTTTTTTAATAGTGAGTCATATTTGTCAGTATGAGTCTTTCAATTTTTATATAGTTTTCTCTTGCCATACAGGCTTTTAAAATTATTTTATTTGATAGAGACAGCCATAATTTGAGAAGGAAGTGTGTGATAGAGGAGATATCTGCAGTACTGCTTCAGCACTAATAAAGAAGTCTTTCACTTCTACTGCTATAGTGAATGGGACTGATTTCTGAATTTCTTGTTCATCTGATTTAGTGTTTGCATAGAAGAATACCACTGACATTTGTATGTTAATTTTATAGCCTGACACCTTACTATATGGTCTGATAATTTCTAGGAGCTTTCTACTAGATTCTGTGGCTTTTTCTATGTATATTATCATCTACAAGAGTTACAGTTTGACCTCTTCTCTTCAAATCTGTGTTTAATTTGTTTCTCTTGCCTGATTGTTATGGCAAGAATTTCCAGTGGTATGTTCAGTAGTAATGATGACAGTGGGCAGCCCTGCCTAGTACCTGATCTGAGTGGGAATGATTTCACTTTCTCATTGAGTATGGTGTTGGCTGTAGGTTTGTTGCGCATGGACTCCACTAGCTTAAAGTATTTTTAATCTATTTTTTTAGTGTTTTAATCATGAATGGATGTTAAATTTTGTCAAAGACTTTCTCTGTATCTATTGAGATAATCATGTGATTTTTGGATTTTCTTCTATTGATGTGATGAATCACATTTACTGATTTATGTCTGTTGAACCATCCTTGCTTTCCTGTGATAAGTCCCACTTCGTCATGATGTACAATCTTTTTACTATACTGCTGTTTCCCATTGACTAGAATTCTGTTCAATATTTTAACATCTTAGTTCATTGAAGATATAGGTCTGTAGGGTGTGTGTGTGTGTGTGTGTGTGTGTGTGTGTGTGTTTCCCTTCCTATCGGCTTTGGGTATCAGGGTCATGTTGGCTTCCCAGAAGGTGGAAGGAAGGAAGTATTCCTGTGTCTTCAATATATTGGAAGAGCTTAGAAAGGTTAGGTATTAAGTCTTCCCTGAAGATTTTGTAGAATTCATTTGGAAAAATCATCTGGTCCAGGGATTTATTATTGGGAAGGTTTTTGATAACTGTTTCAATATCTTTGGCTTGCCCATATTTTCTAGTTCCTCTTGGTTTAATTTTTGGGCAGCTATATGGTTCTAAGAACTTTTCCATTTCTTCCAGGTGTCTGATCTTCATGGGATATTTGTTCAAAGAAGGCTCACGTGATACTTTGGATTTCTGTGGTGTCTGTTGTAATATCTCCTATTTAATTTCCTATCATATATATCATATATTATTTATTTATATATATATTTATATATATATCATTATATATATCATATATTATTTATTTGAGTCTTCCTTTTTTCCCTATTCTCCTTCTCCCCCTCCTTCTCCTCCTCTTTCTTCTTCCTCTTCTTCCTTTTCTCCTCCTCCTCCTTTGTGAGTCTACCCATAGGGTTTATAATTTTTGTTTATGCTTTTGAAAAACAAACACTTAGCCTTATTGATTTTTGTTTGGTTCTTTCTCCTCCTCCTCCTTGTTCTTTATCCTTAAAGTGTGTAGTCAGGTTATTTGATTTTTTTTCCCCTTGTTTCCTAATGTATGCATATATGGCTATGAATTTTCCTTAGTTCTGCCTTTGCTGTGTTACAAATATTTTGATAGCTCACATCTTCATTTTTATCTCTTTCTAGGGACATTTTTATTTCTTCCTTAATTTCTTCTTTGAAACAGTTTTTAAATAGTGTACAATTTAGTTTCCATGTTTTTGAATTTTTACTAAATTTCTATTTCTTGTTAAGTGTTAGAAGATGTTTTGGATGATTTTAATGCTCTTGAGTTTGTTGATATTGTTTGTCTTTATGGCCTAACCTGTGGTCTACCCTGGAAAATGTCCCACATGGACTTGAGGGGAATGTGGATTCCAGTTTATTGGAGTGAAGGACTTTGAAAATGTCCATTAAGTTTATTCTCTTTCTTAATTTAATGTCTTGTTTTTTCACTCTCTCCTTAGATGACCTGTCAGTTTGACAGAGTGGGATGTTGAAGTCTCCTACTATTCATTGTGTTGCTAACAATGTAATTTTGTAGCTTTTTCAGTAGGTGTTTGATGTATTTTTATGGCTCTTCATTGGCTGTATATATGTTGATAATTTTTTAATATTTATTTATTCCCTTTTGTTGCCCTTGTTTTATGGTTGTAGTTATTATTGTTGTTGTTATTGATGTCATCATTGTTAGGACAGAGTGAAATGGAGAGATGAAGAGAAGACAGAGAGGGGGAGAGAAAGATAGACACCTGCAGTCCTGCTTCACCACTTGTTGCCGAGCTTGCATCGTGGGAGAGAGACCAGGAACTCATAGCAGCATGGTAATACAATTTTTATTCATGCAAGAGCCCCAGAGTCAGGTGTGAGCACAGCGGGTTACGTCACATGGTGCCAAACTGCAATGGCTGACATCCGCCTCCCTGTCTGCATGCCTGCCCTCCTCCAGGTCGGGACATGTAAAAAAGGGGAGAAACCAGAAATAGAAGTGACTTTTATAGGATAAAACCGGAAGTGGCAAGTCAGAACTGGAAATGGCTAGGAAAATGGGGTGGAGAAAGGAAAAAGGCACGCTGGGAACTTCCTTAGCAACTGTTGCGATGGTTTTGACTGGTGAGATTAATGTTACCCTGCAGGCAGGGTGGGTCTTGAGATAGAAAGAAGATAGATCAATGGCAGGGAGGGCTGGCTTAATGCCCAACATTCCCCCTTTCTTTTTATCTAATGGCCATAGTATCAGGAATGTGGGGGAGCTTTGTGAGGCAGGGAGTCTGATATGACAAGGCACATCTTTGGGGTTACTACTGTCCCTCTTTGCTCAACCTCTTGCTAGAGAGAGAGACTAATAGGATAGACGCACCCCTCAGGTTCAAGCCCTGCCAAGCTCAACCACATCCTCACAATTTCCCGACATCTCCCTCTTTCTTAATGGCCATATATAAATGGGTCAATGTCTGTAAAAGACTCCATTTCTGTCAGGGGAATAGCAGTGTAGGGGTGAACAGAAACCTTTTGGGCAGAAACCTGAATGATATTGTGCAGGCATTTTCAAAAGAAAGAACTGTAATAAGACAGGGAGCTATAAGTTAAGAGTAGCAAGGGACAGCGTGAGACTAAAAAGAGGCCTGGTAGGTGGAGAGGGGCTGCCTGATGGGCAGAAGGGGATGCTGCCTGATAGGCGGAGGAGTGGGGGCCTGATAGGCTGAGGGGCGAGAGGGGTGATCTGGTGTTGCAGAGAGGGTGGGGCCTACTGGCAAAGGGGCGTTTCCTGCCTCCGAGGAGCAGGGCCTGGCAGTAAAGGGGAATTTCCTGCCTCTGCTGGGCAGGGCCTGGCAGCGAGGGGGCATTCCTACCTCTGATGGCAGGGCCTGATGGCAAGGGGGGTTTCTTGCCTTTGATGGGCAAGGCCTGGCAGTGAGAGGGTGTTTCCTTCCTCTGATGGGCAGGGCCTGCAGGTGAGGGGTGTTTCCTGCCTCTGATGGGCAGGTCCTACAGGCGAAGGGGCATGTGGCCTGCCAGGTGAAGGGGCTATTCAGCACTCAGCACTGTAGAGTCCCAAGACAGCTGTCTGCAAAGTCCATGGACTGCTGCAGTCAGTCCTTAAGAAGCCCAGCATAAAGGGAGTGCCCAAGAGCTCCACCAGCAAGTCCGATAGAAGCGTCAGTCCAATGCTAATGACCAGGGGAAGAAATGCCGCACATCTATCTCAATGGGGAAGGACAGCCACAGGAATTTTGCTTTTCTGTAGAGAGTGAACTGAAACCTCCAAAAGCTGACAGGTGAAGCAGAAGCAGGAAGGGCAAACAGTGATGGGTGAGAGAAAGGCAGTAAGAAAGTTCTGTCCTTTGGAGTCTGTGAATCAGGTTCTCCAGATCATGTTGGGTCACATCATTGATTTCAGGGGTAGGGGTGCTGTAGTCATGCCATCTTGTGGACGATGTCAGAGGACAGGGGTCCAAATGGATTTCTGGGGATTCCTGTGAAAGAAACACAAACAAATCTGCTTCCCATAGTTAGTAGGGAGTCTGGTTCAATTTTTTATAAATATTAAGAGATTTAATGTAGTTAGTGCCTTTAGCCAACTGAATATTGGGGGGATGTATCACCCCTATTTTATTTGCTTAATTGGGCCTAGGCGTTTGGTGGGCCTTCTCAACAACCATTTGTCTTTGGGGTCTGTAAGGTGTGTCTGTGGTATGGGTGATGTTATAAAGGAAAAAAGTCTTTAAATTGTTGGCTGACAAAGGCAGGCCTATAGTGGCAAAATGAGATACAGTTAAGTGTAGAAAAATATGTGAGTGCTGTTGTTAATTTACATAAGTTGTATATGGAGGGACTTCTTATATAGTTTAATATCCTACCATATGAGCAGGTGCTTTTTCATATGAAGGCTTGACATAGCTGTAAACATTTATTTGTGAAGAGAAAAACTTGTAACAAATTAAAAGTTTACTATAATTGATAATTTGATGATTATAATTGATTTAAGTTTCTTTATAATTTTAGAAGGCCTTTCTAGTATGATGTTAAGGCTGTTTAAACAATTTATGCTCAATAAAATGTGGAAAGGTAAATAGAAGAACTATTGTTAGAAGCCTCAGGCATGAGAATCATTAGCATAACCATTGTGTGATCTATCACTCACCTGAGCTGGTTCTACCTCTTTAATTGAGAAGGTATATAAGAGCTTTACATAGCAACAGCGTCTTTTCTACCTTTTGTTACACCCATTTAAGATTGAGATACACCCCAGGTGTGCAGTACCTATTTTGAAAGACTCTGAATTTTAAAGAAAATAAATGTAAAATTTAACCTATTTAGTCTCATGTAGGAGTCTCTATGCAGCAGGATCTTTAGACCAATTTTAGTTATAATATATTGATTTTTAACTGATTTTTACCTTAGACTTTAAACAAACTCAGGTTACTTAGAGAGTTAAGACATGTTAGTTACAATATTTTTTAGAACATTTACAATGCCAGATTGATGCCAGATTTGTTGTGGATTAATTTCCACAAGATTAGTTTACAGGCCACCTTTGGGGGCCCTCCAAAAATGTCCTGTATAGAGAATTTGTATTTTAATTTTGGAGATGATGAATTGTCACGTTAAATATTTAGACTTTTACCTTAAATACTCAGTTACTTTAGCAAATTAATTTTACCTTTATGAGAATCATGTTGTAAACTCCTTCATTTAACTCGGCCTGGTATGAATGTAGCTTCAAAGTTACACTTTTAACCTTAAAGTTAATGTTTACCAAACTTGAGACACACACACATAAACATATAGTCTTTAACACACAAGAGGAGAAAAACTTTTGTTATGAAGACGTATCATTTCAAACACGAATTTAGATCTGTACTGTCTTAGTTGAACCATCTTTACTCACAGTTTTCAAGACTAAGCATTTCACATTTATACCAAGACTTAAAAAAAAAATCAAAAGAGAAAAAAATTGGGGGGGGGATTGTTTCTGGACATCCCCAGATATCATGGCTGCATCCAGCATTTTTATATAAAGTCAATTAAGTTTCAGAGTACTCTGAGCAAAATGAGTCATACATAAAATTTAGTCATTCAAATCACTCACTCACAGAACACAGCTGAAAGCAGAGGAGGCAGACAGCAAGCTTAAGATATTCGGAAAGAACAAGGGGGAGGGGAGAGAGAAGCAGTAAGGAGGTTTTGTTTTTGGGCTGTGTGAACCAGATATTTCAGATCCTGCTATGTCACATTATGAGTCCCGGAGGGCATCCTACTTCTGGAAAAAAGGGGGGGGGGAACAGGCTCAGGAGGTTTTATACTTTCTCTAGAAAGCATGTAAGGTGCTGGGCAAGCAGAATGACCTTAAATCTTGTATTGCAGCCTCAAGATTCCTTAGGCTGGAGCTGTTTCTCAAATTAGAGTTGCCCTTCTCCATGCGAGATACAGGAGGGGGCCCCATGCATCTCCCAAGTACAGTGATCATGGTCAAGAGGAACCAAGGTGTGGCCCAAAGCAAAATGTCCCAGAGACAGAGAAACTGTCTAGAGAAAAAGGAGTAGAGGGTTTGAGAATACTCTTGATAAGAAGGAAGGTTGCTCATGACACAGGGGTCTCAGAAAAATAAGAAGAGGGAGAAAAAGAACCACAGTGCCTTTATTAAACATGAGGCTGCAGAGAGACAAGCACCTGATTAAGTCTACTTGCAAGGCCATTTACCTCAACCTGAACTGCATTCAAAGTGTCCCTTAGGCCCTGCAGTTCTTTATTATTACTATTTTATTTATTTTTTATTGAACTAATAATGATCAGCAAGACCATAGGATAAGAGGGGTACAATTCCACACAATTCCTACCACCAGAGTTCCATTTCCCATCCCCTCTATTAGAATTTTTCTGTTCTTTATCCCTCTGGGAGCATGAACTTAAGATCATTATGGGGTACAAAAAGTGGAAGGTCTGGCTTCTGTAACTACATATCTGCTGAACATAGGCATTGGCAGGTCAACCCATTCTCTCAGTCCATTTCTATCTTTCCCTCGTGGAGGGAGGGGTCTGGGGAGTTGGGATTCCAGGGCACATCAGTGAGGTCATCCATCCAGTGAAGTCAGGTTGGTGTTATGGTAGCATCTGCAACTTGGTGGCTAAAAAAGAATTAAGATATGAAGCAGAACAAATTGTTTAATAATCAGGAATCCACAGGTAAGACTATAGCCAATGAGATTTGAGGTATGCATTTTGGAATGTCCACTATGTTATTCCTGATGTAGATGACCAGTCACAGTGTGGAAAGGGATCTGTTAGAGGTTAGCCTGCCCTTCCTGTCTACGTGGGAATCCTAGGATTCCCTAAATAGGGCCCTAGATATGGGGTGGCCGGGTAGTGGCCAAAAGAGCCATCATCAAAGTATGCTAGTATCTTGCCCCTATCTAGATTTTGTAGTCCTTATCTTGTTTGACAAGGTTAGCCTTGGACTGATTGAGTATAATTTAAGGCTGTATATGCTGAGCTCAACCAAATCAATACAACTAGTACAACCTGGACATGTTTCACTTCGGATTGTGTCCAGGGATGCCAGGCATGGAATGTCAACCCTTCAGGTCCAGAACTCTGGGGAGACTGTGAGACTATCTCACAGGACTCCTCAATTCCATATGGGGTGGTGTACTTCCCAACAAAGCCACAGAACCTAGGTATGGACCAGGCCCCATGAGATAGAACACATGGGCACATGTATCCATAAGTTAGGGGAAAATATATACCTTAATGTAAAAGTGCGGAATAGTTTGCAGTGACTCAATAAGTGCAGCAAGCAAATAGAAACACCTAAAAAAGACATGGGGGGGGTTTGGGAGGTAGCACAATGGATTAAGCGCACTTGGCGTGAAGCGCAAGGACCAGCGCAAGGATTCCGGTTCGAGCCCCCAGCTCCCCACCTGCAGGGGAGTCGCTTCACAGGAGGTGAAGCAGGTCTGCAGGTGTTTGTCTTTCTCTCCATTTTCTGTCTCCCTTCCTCTCTCCATTTCTCTCTGTCCTATCCAACAACAACAACAGCAGCAATGACAACAATAATAATGACAACAACAAGAGTAACAACAAGTGCAACAAAATAGGGGAAATGGCCTCCAGGAGCAGTGGATTCATAGTGCAGGCACTGAGCCCCAACAATAACCCTGGAGGCAAAAATTAAAATAAAAATAAATAAATAAAAGACTTTTTTTATTAGGTACCATAAAGTACTTTATCAAATAGTTTCTACTAAGACCTAGATACACCCTCCCCTACTTCTGTTTCACTTCCCTGAATCAGTCCAAGGCCCTGCAGTTTCGTTTAAATTTTTTTCTTGTTTTGTAATTTTTTGCTAAAATGATTAGAGTTCTTGAATCTTTTTTTGATATTTATTTTCCTTTTTGTTGCCCTTGTTTTTCATTATTGTTGTAGTTATTATTGTTATTGTTATTGATATCATCGTTGTTAGGTAGGACAGAGAGAAATGGAGAGAGGAGGGGAAGACATAGAAGGGGGAGAGAAAGATAGACACCTGCAGACCTGCTTCAGCTCTTATGAAGATGGGGAGCCAGGGGCTTGAACTGGGATCCTCATGCCAGTCCTTGTGCTTTGTACCACGTGCGCTTAACCTGCTTCGCTAACCCCTGACTCCCGAGTTCTTGAATCTTAACTTTAGTTTCTTGAATTGATTTCATAATGAGGTTTCTGAACTCTTAACTCCATTATTTTATATAGATCTGTGCCTATCTGGCCACTTGGAGTTTCTGTCATTTCCGTTTGTGCATATCTCAGTTTCCACACTTAGTGTGGTTTTTGTTGTTTTATCAACAGAAGGAGCTGTGGCTAAGGTGTTTGCTTTTGCTGTTTATATATCTTGGTTTGCAGGGAGGGTAGATTTTTATCCTGATTCATCAGAACAGGTCAGTGTCCTTGATGTCAATATAGGGTCTCCCTGCTGCGATTCCAGCCTCTGGGTGTGGGGAGTTACAACATATTGGAAACTCAAGAAGTCATAGTTGTAAATTGCTGAGGTTTTCAGTTGATTGTTTTTTGTTATAACACATTTTCCCCCCTTAAACTTGGACCCAGGAGTGGTGTGTCTCAGCCACCAATTTCCCAGTTTGGTGGCAGCAGTTTCTGAACACTGCTTTTTAGTCCTGGGAATGTCTCCTTCACTCCCTTTCCATCCACAGACACATGTGTCTGTACTCACCTGTGCTTCAAATTTGTTTAGTTTTTTTTTTTTTTTTTGCTTTATTTCAATATATTCTTTTTTTGAATTGATTTAATGGTGATTAACCGTAGGCTTTGAGGGGTACAATTCCACACGATTCCCACCATTCGAGTTCTGTATTCCCTCCCCTCCATTGGAAGCTTTTCTATTCTTAATCCCTCTGGGAGTATGGACCCAGGATCATTATGGTGTACAGAAGGTGGAAGGTCTGGTTTCTGTCACTGCGTCTCTGCTGGATGTGGACATAGTCAGGTGGATCCATACTCCCAGAGTGTTTCTGTCTTTCCCTAGTGGGCCAGGGCTCTGGGGAGGTGTACATGTGCTCTATCTCATGTGCCCTGGTCTATATCTAGGTTCGGTGGCTTTGTTAGGAAGTTCGCCACCCAAAATGGAATGAAGCAGTCCTATGAGCTAGGGAAGGTCTCACCAGAGTAATGAAGCTGAAGGGCTAACATTCCTCACCTGCCATCTCTGGACACAGTCTGAAGTAAAACATGTCCATGCCATACTGGTTGCATCGATTTGATTGAGATCAGCAGATGCAGTATCAGATGGTATGGTTTGAGAGAAAGGTACAAGAAAATGAGCCACAACACCCCAGAAGTTCCAGGACTGGGAGAAATACGGGCTTTATAGAAAATGAGGAAGGAACCTGCTTTCTTACAGGTTAAGATAGCAATAGAAAGTTATTTAGGAATTTGGTTTACTTTGAAAGTCCCATGCTTAGGATTTGCTGTATCATACAAGACCTCACCATGATTTATGCCATTTAATGCTATTTACATAGAGCTTTATCTATTATAGTTAGGACCAGTTGATTCTGGTCTCCCTGGTTTAGTATTATAGGTGATTTAATATTTCAAAGAAATAGTCATTACTAGAAATGTTTTAACAATTTAAGCTCTGTTAAAATTCAATCAGGCTACCAATTTGAAACCTTAAATGCTTAGATTGAAGGAATATATACACAGAACTGGGGTCTATGCATCAGAAAGTTCAAGACAGCCCATCTATTTTTCCCCTCTCATATTGATTAAATAGTGATTTTTATAAGACTACAAGTTAACAGGAGTGTATATTAACACCATTTCTGCAACCAAAGATCTGTGTCCCCACCCCCACCTCCCCATAGTAAAGCTGAAAATCTATCCTCACCCTCCCTGTAGAGTTCTTTACTTTGGTGCAATATTCTGAACTCAGTCAAATTCTACTTTGTGTTCCCCTTTTTGTTCTTTCTCAACTTCTGTTTATGAGTGGGATTATCCTATACTTGTCTTTCTCTTTCTGACTTAACTCACTTAACATAATTCCATCCAAGATGGGTAAGAGAAGTGGGTTCATTATTCTTAATAGCTGAGTAGTATTCCATTGAGCATATATACCCCAACTTTCTCAATCATTCATCTGTTGTTGGGCACCAGGGTTGCTTCCACATTTTGGCTGTTTTGAATTGTGCTGCTGTTAACATAGGTGTACACAGAGCTTTTTGGATGGGTGTGTTTGACTCCTTAGGATATATCTCTAGGAGAGGAATTACTGGGTCATAAGGAAGGTCTATTTCTAGCCACATGAGCGTTCTCCTGACTGCTCTCCACAGGGGTTGAACCAGTTTACATTCCCAGCTGCACTTCAGGAGAGTTCCTTTGTCTTCACAACCTCTCCAGCATGTGCTGCTGCTGTTGTTTTTGATGTTTGACAGCAAATGTATGCCATTCTCACAGGGGTGAGGTGGTATCTCATTGTTGTCTTTATCTGCATTTCTCTGACAATCAGCGACCTGGAGAAATTTGTCATATGTCTGCTTGCCTTTTGTATTTCTTCTGTGTAGTGAATATTCTGTTCATATCCTCTCCCTACTTTTGGGTTGGGTCATTTGCTTTTTTGTTGCTGAGTTTGGTGAGCTCTTTATATATTTTGGTTAGTAGCCTCTTGTTTGATGTATGACATGTAAAGATCTTTTCCCATTCTGTGAGGGATCTCTTTGTTTGATGGTTTCTTTAGCTGTGCAGAAACTTTTCGATTTGATGTAGTCCCGTTGATTTGTTTTTGATTTAGTCATCCTTTCAATTGGGTTTGTGTCATAAAAGATGCCCTTGAGGTTTAGATGGGTAAATGTTCCACCAATATTTTCTTCTGTGTATTTGATAGCGTCTGGTCTAACATCCAGGCCCTTGATCTGTCTGAAGTGGAGTTGACTTTTGTTTCTGGTGAGATAAAGTGGATGAGTTTCATTCTTCTGCATGTTTCAACCCAGTTTTCCCAGCTCCAACTATTGAGGATACCCTCCTTTATCCATTTAATAGTTTGAGCCCCTTTATAAAAAATTAGATGTCCATAGGTGGGGGTTTAGTTCTGAGCTTTCAAGTCTGTCCCATCGGTCTGTGTTTCCTATCTATTTTTGTTCCAGTACCAGGCTTTTATTATTATTATTATTATTATTATGGCCTTATAATGTAGTTTGAGATGTGTGACTGTGATGCCTCCATTTCTGTTTCTCTCTCTCAAGACTGTTTTTAGCAATTTTAGGTGTTTTATGGTTCCAGATAAAGGATTGTAATTTTTGTTCTATTCTGTTTTTTTCATTATTATTATTTTATTCATAAAATAGAAACACTGACAAGATTATAGGATTAGAGGAGTACATTTCCACACATTGTCCACCCCAGAGCTCCATATCCAGTCTCTTCTTTTGATAGGTTCCTTATTCTTTTTTCCTCTGTGAGTATGGACCCAGGATCACTGTGGGCTGCAGAAGGTGGGAGGTCTGGTTTCTGTAACTGCTTCTCAGCTGAACATGGGCATTGGCAGGTCAGCCCACACTCCCAGCCTGTCTCTCTCTCTCTCTCCCTAGTGGGGCATGGATCTGGGGAGGTGGATCTACAAGACTCATGGTGGTGTTATCTGCCCAAGGAAATCAGGTAGCATCTGGAACCTGGTGGCTGAAAAAATAGTTAACATATAGAGCCAAATAAATTGTTGACTAATCATGAACTTGAAGGCTGGAATAGTGCTGGTGAAGATTGATTGGGGCCTTCATTTTGGAAAAAGCTAGTAGGTCTGTTTTAGGTCTATTCCAGAGGGCCCATGACTTTACTACTTTTTCCCTGAGCCGGACATCTAATATGTGGGTGGACCCAGGTTGTTGTCTGGTGAGATGATGTCATAGTTGGAAAAAGGACTAGGAAACTAGATCAGGGAAGAGAGTAGCTCCCAAATATGAGCAAAGTATATAAATATTGTTAACTGTAAACCCCACCGGTTTGATCTGAGGTGTTCTATTCTCTTAAAGAAACTTGGTATCACATTAAATTTGTGTGTGGCTTTGGGTAGAAAATTTACTTTGATGATGTTACTTCTACCAATACCTGAGTATGAGATATCTTAACATTTCTTTGCATCATTTTCTATTTCCTTGAATAGTGAGTCATAGTTTTCAGTATACTAGTCTTTCACTTCTTTGGTCAAGTTTATTCCTAGATATTTTATTGATTTTGCTGTGATAGTGAATGGGAGTACTATGGTGCTGTCTACCCTGGCCCTACAACCTTGCTAGGCCCATTGTTTTCAAATCACAAAACAGTGTAAAGTATAACTCATCATATATATATATGTAAACACAAAACTCTGAAACACAAGTGTGTACAGAGAGGCATGTTCTGTAGAAGGTAGATCTATCAACAAATAAATACTTGGAACACCAATCGCTCCTGTCTACTTATTGCATCTGCGGGATGCTATTTTTTATTTTATTTTGTAATTGTTTATTGCTTCTAGGGGTATAGCTGGGGCTCAGTCCAATGCTCCTTTCTCTCTCTCTCTCTTTTTCTCTCTATCTTACTTCCTCTCTATCTCTCTCTTTGAGAGACATGTAGTACAGCACTGCTTCACCACTCGTGTGGTTTCCACCCTACACATGGGGCTAGAGGCTTCCACCCAAGGCCTTGCACATGCTGATGTGTGCATTCCATTGGGTGAGCCATCATAGGACTCCTAATGTGTCATTTATTTATTTTTGCTTACCTTTATGCTCTTTAATATATATTTTTTATTTTATTGGATAGAGACAGAGAAATCAGAGTGAGAAAGCAGAAAGCAAGGGAGAGAAAAAGAGAGAGAGACCTGCAGCACTACTTCACCACTTGTGAAGCTTTCCCACACAGGTAAGAACCAGGGGTTTGATCCAGGTCCTTGACATGGTAAATTGTGTGTTTACCTGGTGTGCCACAGACTGGCCCCATATGTTTACCTTTTTAACACTGAGAATAAGAAAACAAATCTGAGTTACTCAAAAGCTAGGGAATCATCAACAGGAAGAACTATGTTTTAGACAATCAACCCAGGGAAACAAAAGGCAATTAAAAAATTAAAAACAGTTCAGTAGGGGAGGAATAAATTTCAGTGGAAAATCATGAAAAAACTGGGAATTCCACTAATCTCAACATTGATATCTTACAGATGCACTGCTGAAATTTAAATGACAAACCTTGGAAGACACATCAAGTCTGGAGATCATTGAATTCTAGAAATATTTTGGAGGGGGTTACATGCATTACATGCATTATGCCCTGGCTCCCCACCTGCATGTGTTAACTTTCTTTTCAGCCACCAGTTTCCAAATGCTAGCATGATGCCAACCAGACTTCCCTGAACAGATGACCCCACCAATGTGTCCTGGAGCTCCGATTCCCCAGAACCCTACCCCACTAGGGAAAGAGAGAGGCAGGCTGGGGGTATGGGTTGACTTGCCAATGCCCATGTTCATCAGGGAATCAAAAAAAGAATAGGGAGGCTGCCAGTAGAGGGAAAGGGACATGGAACTCTGGTGATGGGAACTGTGTAGAATAGTACCCCTAATATCTTCTAATCTTGTTTATCATTATTAAATTGAAGAAAAAAGAACAAGAAGGAGAAGGAGATGGAGGAGAAGGAGAACAATGGAAGGAAGGAAAGGAGAGAGGGAGGAAAGAGAGAAGGAAGGAAGGAAGGAAGGAAGGAAGGAAGGAAGGAAACCTGATAATTTTGAGACTATCTTCTAGTGCCCTGGTTAAAAATTCATTGCTTGCATGCAAGTTATGCATCTACCAATTCAGCCAGTATATCCCATAAGATGTAGACAAAATGTTTTTAGTGAACCGTAAGACTTTAAGTGTTAGGTCAGAAGAGATATAATTGGGGGGTGGAGCCAAGATGGCAACTTGGAGACAACACCTGATGTGAGCTCCAAAAAAGAAGCAGCTTACAACCTGGGATTCTCTGGAGAGGGTAG
The DNA here is from genome assembly GCF_950295315.1 of Erinaceus europaeus. Taxonomy (NCBI): domain Eukaryota; kingdom Metazoa; phylum Chordata; class Mammalia; order Eulipotyphla; family Erinaceidae; genus Erinaceus; species Erinaceus europaeus. The sequence continues at coordinate 80,012,291 of NC_080177.1, forward strand.
GATATCTGGGCCATCCATGAAAGGGTGAATGAGGGGGAGGGGGGCCAGGGTGACGCCAAAAATGAGTTTTATACCCCACTCTTCGGCTGGCAAACAGAGGCCAAATAGACAAAGAAAGAAAAATCTTTGGCTTGACTATTTCTGAACTTACCCTTCCCACACCCCACCCCAGAACCAACCCCCATGGGCTGGCCAGCTGCTCCTAGCAGGCTTCCTGTGGAGTTATTTTCTTTACCAAGATTCCTGGCTCAGCAGGGGTGTCATTCCAAGTCTTTTTCTTTTCATTTTCCTTTTCTTTTTGAAGGAGGCTGGAGCTCTATTTGAGTGACAGAATACCAGACCAGTCAGGGCCTCAGCCCTGGGAAAGACTAGCTGGAATATATATCTTATAATTGGTTGTCTTTGCTTGGTTTAGGAAGGGAACTAGGCTGCATGTGCAGCCAATCTGGAGTGGTCCAAGTTGCAGAGTGACTGTTAGGGTTTTTCACTCTATTTTTTTTTTATTTGATTTTATTATTACTATTATTACATATGAATGTCCCTTTTTCCTCCTTTTCAGACTGACAAAAATTAACTATTGTTGCTTTTTCCATTCATAGGTGATTGGATGCTCTGTCCATTCTGGGAGGAACTTGTTTCTCTCTCCTTCTTCCCTACCCCTTTCTTTTTCTCTTCTCCTAGCTAATTAAAAAAAAAAACTCTTTCCTTTCACTGCTTTTTTTTTCTTCTTCCTTCTTTTGCTTTCTGAAATCACTGACACTCGCTTGTAAATTATTTTGTGGAAGTAATCTGACTCAGAGTGGTCTGTGTGTGGCGGGGGGAGGCTCTCTTTTCTACTTTCATTTCTCCTCTTGCTATCCTTAGAATTTATAGTGGGCAATAGATATACATAATTGTATATCTATATATATTGTATATATATAGATATATATACAATATATATATACAATATATATAGATATATATATTGTATATATATTGTATATATATTGTATATATATATCTATATATATACAATATATATAGATATATTGTATATCTATATATATTGTATATCTATATATTGTATATATCTTGCTTTGCCTTTTTTTCTTTCTTTTTCTTTATATTTTTTTCTTGGACTGCAGGTGTCTGGATAACTGGTATTGGTTGAATTGCATCAATCCTTGCTTCAGTTGCTATTGTTGTAATTTCTGAGGTTTGTGATGGCATTTGTGAAAAGACTTTAGTATACTGTGGCTTGTACTGAAAACACAACTGAAGAATGACAGAACAGAAAAATACAAACCACATCAATAAAAAAATGGTTAAATCAAGAGCAAATAAAACTGCTACCACAATTAATCAGTACAGGATCCCAGAAGAAACTCCAAATCAGTCAGAAGTAACCACAGATAAAAAAGTATGCAAGCAGTAATAAACCTAATAATCACATAAATGAAGACAACTATGGAGGAAAGGGCTATCAGAAATATGGAAACAACAGATGAGACCCTCAAGGAAAATACTAGCTACCTCAAGGTAATTAGAGAACTGAAAGCTGAAATAGCTGAGCTAAAAGGACAATGAGAAGAACAAGCTAATACTATAACTGAACTGAAAAAGGAAGATGAAGGAAGGGAAAGAAGATTGACAGAAGCAGGAAACAGAGTTAGCCAGACATAGGATGAGCTAGAGAAAACTAAGAAAGAGGTAAAAGAGCTCAAAAAGAGATTGAGAGACACTGAAAATGACAACAGAGACATATGGGATGATCTCAAAAGAAGTAACATTTGTATAATTGGCCTACCAGAGGAAGAAAGAGAGGAAGGGGAAATAAACATTCTAGAGGAAATAATAGAAGAAAACTTTCCAGACCTAAACAACAAAAAGGACATTAAGATTCAAGAGGCCCAGAGAGTCCCAAACAAAATTAACCCAGACCTGAAGACACCAAGACACATCATACTTACAATGAAAAGTATCAAAGATAAATAAAAGATCCTAAAGGTTGCAAAAGAAAAACAAAAAGTCACATACAGGGGAAAACCCATAAGACTATCAGCGGACTTCTCCACTAAAATCTAAAAGCCAGAAGAGAATGGCAAGATATCTATTGAGCTCAGCAAACTTAGCAACAAAAAAGCAAATGACCCCATCCAAAAATGGGAGAGGATATGAACAGAACATTCACTACAGAAAAGATCCAAAAGGCTAACAAACACATGAAAAATTTCTCCAGGTCACTGATTGTCAGAGAAATGCAAATAAAGACAACATTGAAATACCACCTCACCCCTGTGAGAATGGCATACATCAAAAAAAATGGCATACAGCAGCAACAAATGCTGGAGAGTTGTGGGGACAAAGGAACCCTTCTGCACTTCTGGTGAGAATGAAAATTGGTCCAACCTCTCTGGAGAGGAGTCTGGAGAACTCTCACAAGGCTAGACATGGACCTTCCATATGACCCAGTAATTCCTCTCCTAGGGATATACCCCAAGGACTCCATAACACCCAACCAAACATATCTGTGTACACCTATGTTCAAAGCAGCACAACTTGTAATAGCTAAAACCTGGAAGCAACCCAGGTGCCCAACAACAGATAAATTGCTGAGAAAACTGTGATATATATATACAGGATGGAATATTACACAGCTATTAAGAACAAAGAATCCACCTTCTCTGATCCATTTTGGATGGAGCTAGAAGGAATTAAATGAGCTAAGTCAGAAAGAAAAAGACAAGTATGGGATGATCCCACTCATAAACAGAAGTTGAAAAAGAAGAACAGAGGGAGTCAGACGGTGTTGCAGCGGGTTAAGCACACGTGGTGGTGCAAAGCGCAAGGACCAGCGTAAGGATCCCGGTTTGAGCCCTCACACCCCACCTGTAGGAGAGTAGCTTCCCAGGTGGTGAAGCAGGTCTGCAGGTGTCTGTCTTTCTCTCCCCCTCTCTGTCTTCTCCTCCTCTCTACATTTCTCTGTGTCATATACAACAATGACATCATCAACAAAAACAATAACTACAACAACAATGAAAAACAACAAGGGCAACAAAAGGGGAAATAAATAAATTTTTTTTAAAAAAAGAGAAAGAAGAACAGAAAGGGAAACTCAAAGCTGGATTTGACTGAGTTTGGAGTAGGGAACCAAAGTAAAAATCTCTGGGTTGAGAGTGAGGGTGGGTGTTCGGCTTCACTGAGAGGGGGAGGATGGGATGGGACACAGCCTTTTGGTTGTGGGAGTGGTGTTTATGTATACCCCTATTAGCATGTAGTCATATAAATCACCATTTAATTAATATGAGACGGTACAAATTGATTGAATGTATCAATTTTTTTGTCTCCAGTGTTATTGCTGGGGCTCGGTGCCTGCACTACGAAGTCACTGCTCTTGGAGGCCAATTTTTCCCCTTTTATTGCCCCCATTGTTCATCGGTGCCGTTACTATTATTGTTGTCGTTGTTGTTGGATAGGACAGAGAAACTGAGAGGGGAGGGTAAGACAGAGAGGAGGAGAGATAGACACCTGCAGACCTGCTTCAATGAGAAAGGCTTTCAACCAAGACTACTGTATCCTGCTAGACTAGTCATTCAGACTAGATGGAGGCATAAAAACTTTCTCAGACAAGCAACAATTGAAGGAATCAACTATCACCAAGCCTGCCCTAAAAGAAGTTCTCAAAGTCTCCTATGATCAACCAGATCACCATAAACATGCCATATATTTGAACACTCTAAAAATCTATACTAATGGCATTAAAATATATTCAATCTATACTGTCAATAAATGTCAATGTCCTGAATTCACCTATTAAAAGGCACAGAGTAAGAAGATGGATTAAAAAACATAATCCAACCATACATTGTCAAGGAAACCCACCTAACTCAACAAGGCAAACACAGACTCAAAGTGAAAGGTTGGAAAACAATCATACCACAAAAAGGACCACAAAAAGGGCAGGGACAGTTATTTTCATATCAGACAGGATAGACCTTAAATAAATAAAAGAAAAAAGATGGAGTTAAATATTACTTAGTGCTCAGAGGGTCAGTCAATCAAGAGGAATTAACGATTCTCATCATCTAAGCACCCAATGAGATGCCAAACTAAATACATCAAACATCTACTGAAAGAGCTACAGCAATATATTAACAGCAACACAGTCATAGTAGGGGACTTCAACACACTACTCTAAACTTGATAGATCATCCAGGTGGAAAGTCAATACAGACGGCAGAGGGTAGATAGCATAATGGTTATGCAAAGAGACTCTCATGCCTGTGGCTTGAAAGTCCCAGGTTCAAACCCTGCACCACCATAAGCCAGAGCTGAACAGTGATCTGGTTAAAAAAAAAAAAAAGAAAATCAATACAGAAATGAGGGAGCTAAATGAAGTGATAAACTAGAACTAATGAACGTTTTCTGAATCATTCACTCCAAGAAACTGGAATACACATTTACCCAAGTCCACATGGGTCAAGGATAGACCATATGTTAGGTCACAAAGACAGCATCAGCAAATTCAAGAGCATTAAAACCATCCCAAGCATCTTCTCAGACCACAGCGGAATTAAATTAACACTTAACAAAAACAAAAAATTAGTAAAAGTCTCAAAATATGAAAACTTAACAGTATACTACTTAACAACGACTGGGTCAAAGAGGAAATTAAGGAAGATATCAAAATATTTCAAGAGTTCAGTGAAAGTGAAGAAAGAGCTATCAAAATATTTGGGACACAGCTATGTCAGTACTGAGAGGGAAGCTCATAGCCATGCAAGCACACATTTGGAAACAAAAAGCACACATAAACAACCTGATCTCACACTTTAAAGACAAAGAAGACAAAGAAAGAGAAGGAGAAGAACAACAACAACATCAAAGGAACCCTAAAGCAACCAGAAGGACTGACACAGCTAAAGTTGGGGCAGAAATAAATAACATTGAAAATAAGAAAACCATACAAAAGATCAGCAAGCTAAATGTTGGTTCTTTGAAAGAGTAAACAAAAATCAACAAACTTTTAGCTAGACTCACTAAGAAAAAAAAGGGGGGGAAGACCCAAATAAATCAGATTGTAGTGAAAGAGGACATGTCACAACAGACACCACAGAAATTCAATATATCATGTGAGGCTTCTATGAACATCTATATGCCACCAACCTAGAGAACCTGGAAGAACTGAATGAGTTCCTAGATACCTAAAAACTTCCAAAAATTAAATAGAGGGACTAGAAAATACGATCAGGCCACTCACAGCAAAAGAAATTGAAACACCTATCAAAAACCTTCCCAAGAATAAAAGGTGGGTGGGGAGGATGGTTCAGGTCCTAGAACATGATGGCAGAGGACCTATTGGGGATTGTATTGTTATGTGGAAAACTGGGAAATGTTATGCATGTACAAACTATTGTGTTTACTGTTGACTGTAAAACATTAATACCCCAATACAGAAATTTTAAAGACTACTGTAAACCATTAACCCCTCAATAATTTTTTTTAAAAAAAGGTTTCTTACCTTCTAATTGTGAAGATTACAGGTTTTAGCATATGTAAAGCATTCAACCTAGTACTTGGTACTTTACAAATCTTTT
>NC_080177.1:80675569-80695569 GCF_950295315.1 Erinaceus europaeus
CTGCCCTTGTAAAGGCTGCCTTGATGACTCATTGCAGGTGATTCCATGAGAGGAAGCAGGTCATGTGTTTGGTCTGCTACCTTCGAGGCCAGGTAGTTGGAGCAAGAGAGGGATGGCCTCCTTCAGCGTGTCCGGGAGGCAGGGACAGGGTTACTGTTCTTCTGGCAGTCACTGCCCAGTCACCCAGTCCGCCCTGATCTCTGCTGGGCACTGTGGGAAAGGCTTTGCATCCTCCACCCAGCTTCTTGCAGCAGCCTGTAAAATAGACATTGATACAACTATCTCCATTAAAAATTTTTTTTTTATTCATAAAAAGGAAACACTGACAAGACCATAGGATAAGAGGGGTACAACTCCATGCAATTCCCACCACCAGAACTCTGTGTCCCATCTTCTCTCCCCTGATAGCTTTCCCAGTCTCTATCCTTCTGGGAGCATGGACCCAGCATGGACCATTATGGGGTGCAGAAGGTGGAAGGTCTGGCTTCTGTAATTGCTTCTCTGCTGGACGTGGTGTTGGCAGGTGGATCCATACTCCCAGCCTGTCTCTCTCTTCCCCTAGTGGGGCAGGGCTCTGGGGAGGTGGGGCTCCAGGACACATTGGTGGGATTGTCTGCCCAGGGAAGTCCGGTTGGCATCATGGTAGCATCTGGAACCTGGTGGCTGAAAAAGCCTTAAGATATAAAGCAGATCAAATTGTTGACTAATCATGAACCTAAAGGCAAGAATATTGCAGATAAAGATTTGGGGGTCTCCATTTTGGAAAAAGCTAGTAGGTCTATTTTAGGTATATTCCAAAGGGCCCATGACTTTGCTAGTTTTTGCCTGAGTCTAACAGCTAACATGCAGGTGGACCCAAAGTATTGTCTGGTGAGATTGTGTCATAGTTGGAGAAAGGACTAGAAAGCTGGATCAGGGAGCAGAGTGCTCCTAAATATGGGAAAAGTATATATATATATATATATATATATATATATATATATATATGTTTTACTGTAAACCCTATGGACTTTGCAGATGAAGAAATGAGATACAGAGAGGTTGAAGAGCAGACATCACTAAGGAGCAGTAGGGAATACAACTGTAATTTGTTCTGCAAATGGCAAAAGTACTTTGTAAATGTATTTATTTTCTTACTTTTTAATTTGATAGAGACAGAGGAATTGAGAGGAGAGACAGAGGGAGAGGGAAAGAGAGACACCTGCAGCCCTGCTTCACGGCTTGTGAAGTTTCCCTCCTCAAGATGGGGACCAGGGGCTTGAGCCTGGGTCTTTGCACATGGTAATGTGTGTGCTCAACTAGCACTAGCCTGGTTCTTGCAAAGATGACTTTTGAAAGAGGGAATAGAACCAGTTAACTGCAGGGATGTGCTGGAGCATATTCAAATGATCTCAGTCTCTCAGAAAACAGCTATAAAAATGTTTTAAGATTGGTAAGCACAACTTTTACTAAAATAAAATTATGCAAGAATCAGAAGATAGGGCGGGGGAGATAGCATAATGGTTATGCAAACAGACTCTCATGCCTGAGGCTCCTGAGTCCCCGCACCACCATAAGCCAGAGCTGAGCAGTGCTCTGGTGTTTCTCTGTGTCTTTTTCTGCATATCTCTCAAAAATACATAAATAAATAAAATATTTTAAATAAATAAATAAATAAATAAAGAATCAGAAGATAGCTCAGTGGTTAGAAAATGGGTCCAGCCATGCGTGAAGCTCTGAATTCGGTCCCTGGTGCCGTACACCAGGTGCAGCTGGAATGTGCACGGTGACTCTAGGAATGGCAGAGTGGTGCTCCAGAGTCCTTCCTCCTCTCCTCTGATTCTCTCTCAACCCTCTTTCCTTCGGAGGATGCGAGTTTTAAAATTTGCATCTCTCCTCAACTCCACATTCACTGAGGGTTCACTTGACAGCTTGAAATCAGACTTACTAGAAAGTTGCAAATAAGCCGCCAGCCCCAGAACAGCTTGTCAAACATTTACCTGTACAGGTTTCTGCTGAAACCATCTTGCTGGAACAGTGAGCCCAGCAGAGGAGGCCCAGAGCAGGTGAACTCACCGCCTAAGCTTGTGGGCTAAGTGTGGTCAGCAGGTGGACTATGCAGAAAAGGCAGGCTGATTCACAGGTTCTTCCCTGAACAGGGCAGAGAGGGGAAGGAATTTCATGTCCAGAAGGTGTGTGATTTCATCTGTCTCCTCTAAAGCGCCCCACAAAGGTCTTCCTTCCTTCCTTCCTTCCTTCCTTCCTTCCTTCCTTCCTTCCCCAAGGAAGAAGTGACAGAGGAATTTTTTAAAAATTATTTATAAAAAGGAATCACTGACAGGAACCATGGGCTAAGAGGGGTACAACTCCACACAATTCCCACCACTGGAACTCCGTACCCCATCCCCTCCCCTGATAGCTTTCCCACTCTCTATCCCTCTGGGAGTATGGACCCAGGGTCATTGTGGGATGCAGACTGTGGAAGGTCTGGCTTCTGTCATTGCTTCCCCGCTGAACATGGGCGTTGACTGGTGGATCCATACTCCCAGCCTGTCTCTCTCTTTCCCTAGTGGGGCAGGGCTCTGGGGAAGTGGAGCTCCAGGACACATTGGTGGGGTTGTCTGCCCAGGGAAGTCCGGTTGGCATCATGGTAGCATCTGGGACCTCGTGGCTGAAAGAAGAGTTAAGATATAAAGCCAAACACATTGTTGACTAATCATGAAGCTAAAGGCTGGAATAGTGCAGATGGAACAGAGGAATTTGAGAGGAAGCCTGTCCAGCCAGCCTACTTGCAAGATGGCTCTGCAGAAGCCAGTTTCTTGTGAATGCCTGCCCTCTAGTGGTGGCACTGGGGAATGAGGATCCAGGCCTCTGCCCTCAATTTAGGGCTGATACTCTCCCTCCACTGGGCATCACCGCAGCGAGCCCTAGAAGGGAACCCAGGACAGCAGGGACAGTTCTTTTGGAAGAGATGACCAGACCAGGAACAGAAGCGCCTGCTTCAAACCAATGGATCTCAACTATTCAAGCCAGTGTCTCCTTTTAGATCGCAGGTGTTTCACGTTCCCCTCTTACTGCCTTGAAATGAAAAATCCCATCTGACATATCTGCCTAGTAAATAACTTCAAAAATGAATGCATCCACCTGCTTACCAAGAGACAAACACAGGGATTTCCAGAGTCTCATTATTAGCGATAGTCCAAGAGTGAGAAGCCATCCTGAGCTGGGGAGATAGTACTATGCTTACACAAAAACAACTTTCATGCATGAGGTAGCAAAAGCCCCAGGTTCAGTCCTCAGTCAGAACCACCATACATCAGTGCTCTGGCAAAAAAAAAAAAAAAGAAAGAAAGAAAGAAAGAAAGAAAGGGGTGGAGGAGAAGAAACAAACCTGAAGGTCACCTATGTTCCACTTGAGTGGGTAAGTGAATATTGTCATCAGTAGTGCTGGTGGAATGGATGAACACTGTAGCATATCTATGTGGTGGAGTCTGTGAAGGATCAGGAGTCAGACCCGGGAACCCGGTCCTGGGTCCTGGCCTGAACAGGGCATGGACTGGAGCTTCGTGGGAGGATTCACTGTGAGGACCCAGGAATCTAGCAGAGGCAGCAGGAGGAGAGAGGGTGACAGGGACAGAGACCCGGACCAAACCTGCTGTTGATTTTCTCAATCAATACGGTCATGCCCTGCACAATTCCATTGGGGCCAGCTGCTCTGAGTCCTGATGGGAACAGACTCCTTGGGAGAATTGCATGTCCCCGAGGCCTTCTGGTTCCCACAATTATGAGAGAGTGACTCTCCAGTGTCAAGGCTCCTCTGTTCCTCTAACTCTCTGCCCTTCCTCTACTTGCTGCTGTTCTCTGGCCTTTCTGTTCCCCACATCGCACAAACAATCCCCTCTCTTCTCTTCCTCTGTCCCCTGTCCACTCCGCAAATTTGTCTGAGGGAGACCTAGCTCTGCCTTGGTGATTAGAATTAATTTCCAGAGAAAAATGAATTCCAAAGGTAGTAGAAAGATAAAGCCTTCCCCCCGCCACACACACACACCAAAGACCTAAAATAAACAGGGAAAACGTGACAAAGGGAAAAAGGCCTCCCAAACGCACATGTTTCTGGAAGCCTTCAGTGACATCTGAGCCTCCAGCCTTTCAACAGCTGGCAAGGCCTGTCCCCACAGCTTCTGAAGCAACCACACCAGAACAAGCCTGTCTCGGGCTGAGACCAATAGCAACAGCGGTATTTGCTGGGCTAATGGGACGCGTTAACCCCAAACACACGTTGTAAGGCATGGCGCTCAGGCTGTCAGTCGTAATGAACCCTCTTGTTCACTCAGGGCCTCAGTAAAAGAGAGTATTCATATGAACAGCAGCCCTGGAAGGCAGGGCCTCAGTCTGTTTTGTCCATAGGATGCTGGGGGTTGGCGCACAGGAAAGCTAGCCAACTAGTCACTGAGTAAGTGTCACAAGATTCAAACCTGGGGCTGCTTGTCCCGAATTCACTTCTGATCTTAAGGACCTGGGATCATGTGTCCCTTTTTTTTTTTTTCCCAGAGCTGCCTTGAAGCAGATCAGTGCAGTCAGCAGGATACCTCTCTCATCACACTTTTTCCGGTCTCTGGCTCTTTCTTTCTTTATTATCTCTTGTTTTGGGCCCTGACTCAGCTTCTCAGTGCTTGGGATTGACCGTGGAGGAAATGCTGGCTTCACGGTGATGCAGGCAGAGCGATGGCTTCTGACCGATGCACATCCTGGTCTCTTAAGTCATAAATTCCAGAAGATAGTGAGATCACTACTTTCTGAGTCTCTGTGCTTTGAATACAAAGACATGGTCTATGAATATAGAACTCTGTTTTTTTCCCCCTGTGGTTAGTCAGAGCCCGGCTCCTTTGTAAAGTTCAGGCATTACATTGTTCTCATTAAAAAAATGGGTCTGGTTGGTGACACAGCAGATAAAGCTTTGGGTCCTCAAGTTTTAGTGGCACTTCGGTTTTCTGTCTCCCTCCCCCCCATCCAGTTTAAGTTCCCTTGTATCCACTTGCAGGGAGAAAGCTTCATGAGCAGTGGGTGAAGCAAGTCTGTAGGTCTCTATCTCTTTCTTTCCCTCTCTATTTCCTTTCCCCTCTCAATTTTTCTCTGTTCTGTCAAATAAAAATAAAATAGAAAGAAAAAGAAAAAAAGAAAAATAGTCCATCAGGAGTCATGGATTCCTAGTGCTGGCACAAAGCCTAGAGATAGCCTTGGACAGGGAGAGAGGAAGAGAGGGAGAGAGAGAGAGAGAGAGAGAGAGAGAGAGAGAGGCCTGCACACACTTGCACAAGCTCCATATCCTCCACCCAGCACCTGAAAGCTGTGTACAACTCCAAGAAACTACCAGGTGGGAGTACACACTCGGGATTTAGCCTTGACACTAACCCTGATGCAAACCCAGTTGTCAGTTCCAGCAGTGTTGTATGCGATTGAGTAAAGAAGGGTGCACAGGGCCTGGGCCCCTGGGAACATGCCTAAAATGGACATCCCAGCTCTTTCACATCCTAGGTCCCTATCTCATCTGCTCTGTTCCTACTCTTTGCCTCCTGTTTATTAATCCATTTTCCTGCTTTATATCTTCCTGTCTTTCAGACACTAAATAGCAGATGCCACTATGATTCCATCCTGACTTCCCCGGGCAGATGAACCCAGCAGTGTATCCCAGAACCTCCCCTCTCCACAGCCTTCCCCCACTAAGGAAAGATAGAAGCAGGATGTGGGTATAGGTCAACTTGCCAATGCCCATGTCCTGAGGAGAAGCAATAACAGATGCCAGAACTCCCGATCTTCTGCTCCCCAAGAGAAATTGGGTCCATACTCCCAGAGGGGGTAAAAGATAGGGGAAGATGACCAGAAGGCTCTGAACCCCAATTCCACTAGAACTCAAAACATTTGTAACCAGGAATCTTTGTTATGATGCCATCACTGAAAGAAACGAATCTGGGAAACACCAGAGGAAGCCAGGTACTGTTTTGCTTATCTGAGAGGAGAAGAGGAAAAAGGAAGGACACTAGTAAGTAGTAATAGGTGTAGGTCTGACTTAGAAAGGAAGCAACCCAGGTGCCCAACACCAGATGAGTGGCTGAGAAAGCTGTGGTATATATACACAATGGAATACTATGTAGCTATCAAGAACAATGAACCCACCTTCTCTGACCCATCTTGGACAGAGCTAGAAGGAATTATGTTAAGTGAACTAAGTCAGAAAGATAAAGATGAGTATGGGATGATCCCACTCATCAACAGAAGCTGACTAAGAAGATCTGAAAGGGAAACTAAAAGCAGGACCTGATCAAATTGTAAGTAGGGCACCAAAGTAAAAACCCAGTGGTGAGGGGTAGACATGTAGCTTCCTGGGCCAGTGGGGGGTGGGAGTGGGCGGGAGGGATGGGTCACAGTCCTTTGGTGGTGGGAATGGTGTTTATGTACACTCCTAGCAAAATGTAGATATATAAATCAGTAGCTAATTAATATGAGAGGGGGAAATCAATTGTATGTCTCAAAGTTTCTCAAAAGACAAACTGAATCTTTTTAATATATAGGCTATGTATTTGATATGCGGACTCTCTCAAAAGCCTAGACCAAGTAGATTAGAAGCTTCCAATAGCACAGCTATATACAAGATACTGGGTACTGTCCAGCAAACCATAACAAAGGGACTTTTCAAAGTTAACCCAATTAACAAATAATGTGATGATAATAACTATTGATTGTCTTTTTGAACCCTAAGACAGCAGGAACCTCACATCTTCACTATAGAGCCCCTACTTCCCCCAGTCCTGGAACCCTTGGATAGGGCCCACTTTCCCGTATGCATCTCCCAATCCAAACCAAATAACATTGCATCTGCCGATCACAACCTTACCAAAGCAACGATTGCTACCTCAACATGCTTCACCTCAGAATGTATCCAGAGACTTCAGGTGTGGAATGACAACCCTTCAGCTTCATTACTCGGGTGAGACCTTTCCTTTAATAGTACACTCTAATTTCATCTCAGGTAGTTCACTTTCCAACAAAGTCCCATAACCTAGATATACACCAGTTTCTGTGAGAGAGAGCTTATGTGCACACGTATCCATAAACTACTGCAAAATATATACCTGAAAGCAGGACTACACTAGAGTTTGCAGTGAGTACCTCCCTAACACTTCCTCTCCACTATTCCAAGCTTGGGATCCATGATTGCTCAACAAATTGTTTGGCTTCATATGTTAACTCTCTTTTCAATCACCAGGTTCCAGATGCCACCAGGATGCTGGCTAGGCTTCCCTGGATTGAAGACCCCACTAATGTGTCCTGGAACTCAGCTTCCCCAGAGTCACACCCTACTAGGGAAAGAGAGAGGCAGACTGGGGGTATGGACCGACCAGTCAACGCCCATGTTCAGCGGGGAAGCAATTACAGAAGCCAGACCTTCTACCTTCTGCAACCCTCAACGACCCTGGGTCCATGCTCCCAGAGGGATAGAGAATGGGAAAGCTACCATGGGAGGGGGTGGGTTATGGGGATTGGGTGTTGAGAATTGTGTGGAGTTGTACCCCTCCTACCTTATGCTTTTGTTCACTAATCCTTTCTTAAATAAAAAATTAAAAAAAAAAAAAAAAGAAAGGAAGTGAAGGCAGGACCATAGAGAAAAGGGCAGCATCTGTACAGGCATAGATAGGTATAAAGTCAACCAGTATCTGTGACCTTAGGAGAACTACTGAAGTTCTCATTAGAGGGGACACAGAACTCTAGTGGTGGGAATTGTATGGAATTATAAACCTATTATCTTGTAATTTTGTTAGCAACTATTAAATCACTAATATAAAAATTGAAAAGGGGGGTCAGGCGGTAGTGCAATATGTTAAGCGCACATGGCGTGAAGTGTGAGGACCAATGTAAGGATCCCAGTTCAAGCCACCTGTGTGTGGGGGGAACATTTCGCAAGCAGTGAAGCACGTCTGCAGGTGTCTATCTTTCTCTCCCCCTCTCTGTCTTCCCCTCCTCTCTTGATTTCTCTCTGTCCTATCCAACAACAGGACATTAATAACAACAACAATAATAACCACAACAACAATTAAAAAAAAAACAACAAAAAACAAGGGCAACAAAAAGGGAAAAAAGTAGCCTCCAGGAGCCGTGGATTCGTGGTGCAGCCACTGAGCCCCAGCAATAACCCTGAAGGCAAAAAAAAAATTGAAAAAGGGATGACATTGTACATTAGAAAGGATGAGGATGATAAGAACAAACATTGGAAAGGAGGTGGGGAAAAGGGGACACTTTTTCACGTCTGGTGGGAGTGTACAGTAGTCGGACCTTTGTGGAAAGCAATCTGGCGATTTCTCAGAACACTAGTCATAGACCTGCCCTATGATCCAGCATTTTCTCTCCTGAGGATTTACCCAGAGGCAATAAAAGCGCTTATCAGAGGAGGTCTGTGTATACCTATGTTTGTGGCAGCACAGTTGGTAATAGCCAAAAACCTGGAAGCAGACCCCATGTCCAACAACAGATGAGTAGCTAAAAAAAAACAGGGGTATATATACGCAACAGAATATTACTCAGCTGTTAAAAACAACAAAATCGTTGCTTTTGAGACACCTTGGATGGAACTAGAGGACATCATTTTACGTGAGATAAGCCAAAAAGAGAAGGATAAATACCAAATGATTTCACTGATAAGCGGGACTTGATAGGAACAGGGAGGGAGGACGCGACATGCAATGTGGACGGAGCCGGCGAACGGCGTCAAAGCAACGGACTGGGAGAAGGAAGGGAGGGAGGGTGGAGAAGACCCGTGGGGTCCTGGTGCAGAATGAAATCCTGCTTATATGCCAGTGACTGCGCTGTCACGTATTAAAAAACAAAGGTGACTGTGAGAGCAAAGGGCTTTCTAGCAATGCACCTTTTCTTTTCTTTCATTCATCCGTTTATTTAAAAATGTTTTATTTGTTTAAACAAGAGAGACAGAGAAAGATACACAGAGACCAGAGCCCTGCTCAGCTCTGGCTCAGGCTGGTTCATAGTGCTATTCTTTTTTCTTTTCTTTCTTTCTTTTTTTTTGCGACCAGGACTATATATAGAGAGAAAGATAGACACATGCTGACCTGCTTCAACACTCAACACTCATGAAGCCTCCCCCCTGCCTGTGGGAAGTAGGGGCTTGAACCTGGGTCCTGTTAAGCTGTTAAAATGCTGACTTTATCTCCTTTGCCTCATCTCGGATGGGACTTTATTTAAAAGAAATTCTTTATTGGGACTTTATTTAAAAGAAAATTCTTTATTAAAAGAAAATTCTTTATTCTTTATTGGACTTTATTTAAAAGAAAATTCTTTATTGGGGGATTAATGGTTTACAGTCAACAGTAAAATACAATAGTTTGCACACGCGTAACATTTCCACATGACATTTCAACCCCCACTAGGCCCTCCTCTGCCACCATGTTCCAGGCCCCCCCCCGCCAGAGATTTTTACCTTGGTGTAGTTAAATGTTAAATGAGAAGAGAACAAATATGGAGCGATCTGACTTATAAGGGGACTTAAGAAATAAGAACATATGGGGCTGGTTGTTGGCACATGTCACAGTGCTCCAGGACCTGGGTTCAAGCCCCCGTCTCCAACTGCGGGGGGGAAAGTCTTGCGAGGGATGAAGCAGTGTTGCAGGTGTCTCTCTGTCTCTCTCCCTCTGTGCCACCCTCTTCCCTCTCAACTTCTGGCTGACTCTATCCAATAAACCAATAAATTAAAAAAAAAAACTAACTTTTTAAAAAAAAGAAATAAGGATAGAGATCACACAGCGGACTGAATGTGGTGTATTGCACTAGAGCAAAGGACTCTGGGAAAGGAGAGGGAGGCGTGGAGGAGGCCTTGAGGCCCTGTTGCACGATGCACAGAGAGATGAGAAATAGCAACCATGTGTCTGCAACTGCACTGTAGACCATTACGTGCCCCTCTAATTAAAAAAAAAAGTTAGATTTTGAAGGACAAGCTAGGTTTTATGGATCATAGTTGTTGTTATAGAGCTGTTATGTTGTTACTAAGTGCAGATTGCTGGGAAATTAGGATAATACATCTTCAGTACATTAAAAACAAAGACAGACTTCCCTGGACAGATGACCCCATCAATGTGTCCTGGAGCTCCGCTTCCCCAGAGCCCCACCCTACTAGGGAAAGAGAGAGGCAGACTGGGAGTATGGACCGACCTGTCAACGCCCATGTGCAGCGGGGAAGCAATTACAGAAGCCAGACCTTCTACCTTCTGCATCCCACAATGACCCTGGGTCCATGCTCCCAGAGGGATAAAGAATAGGAAAGCTTGTGGTCCAGGAGGTGGCGCAGTAAATAAAGCATTGGAGTCTCGAGGATGAGGTCCCGAGTTCAATCCCTGGCAGCACATGTACCAGAGTGATATCTGGTTCTTTCTCTCTCTTCTTATCTTTCTCATTAATAGATAAATAAAATCTTTAAAAAAAGAAAGAATAGGAAAGCTATCAGGAGAGGGGATGGGACACGGAGCTCTGGTGGTGGGAACTGTGTGGAGTTGTACCCCTCTTATCCTATGGTTTTGTTAATGTCTCCTTTTTTAAATAAATAAATAAATAAATTAAAAAAAAAAAACAGACAGCCTTAGGACTTAGGACAAATTTGAAGATTCCCACCCATCAGACACACACCTATTACAGAGACTGAAACTAAATACTGGAGTTCATACTCCTGTAATCCACAGCCTAAAAGGTTTGCAGTCTTGCGCTCGGGGTAATACCTGAAGCTTTTTTTTTTTTTTTAAATTTTTTTTATTTAAGAAAGGATTAATTAACAAAACCATAGGGTAGGAGGGGTACAACTCCACACAATTCCCACCACCCAATCTCCATATCCCACCCCCTCCCCCGATAGCTTTCCCATTCTCTATCCCTCTGGGAGCATGGACCCAGGGTCATTGAGGGTTGCAGAAGGTAGAAGGTCTGGCTTCTGTAATTGCTTCCCCGCTGAACATGGGCGTTGACTGGTCGGTCCATACCCCCAGTCTGCCTCTCTCTTTCCCTAGTAGGGTGGGTCTCTGGGGAAGCTGAGCTCCAGGACATATTGGTGGGGTCTTCAATCTAGGGAAGTCTGGCCGGCATCCTGATGACACCTGGAACCTGGTGACTGAAAAGAGAGTTAACATACAAAGCCAAACAAATTGTTGAGCAATCATGGACCCAAAGCTTGGAAAAGTGGAGAGGAAGTATTAGGGAGGTACTCACTGCAAACTCTAGTGTACTTCTGCTTTCTTACTTTGGTGCCATACTCCAAACTCAGTCAATTTCTGCTTTGCATTTCTACTTCTTCTTTTTTTTTTTTTTTTACATGCATAACATTCCCCAGATTCCCATTTAACAATACAACCCCCACTATTTCATTCATCATTTTTCATGGACCTGTATTCTCCCCACCCACCCACCCACCCACCCCAGAGTCTTTTACTTTGGTGTAATACTCCAATTCCATTTCAGGTTCGACTTGTGTTTTCTTTTCTAATCTTGTTTTTCAACTTCGGCCTGAGAGTGACATCATCCCATATTCATCCTTCTGTTTCTGACTTATTTCACTCAACATGATTTTTTCAAGGTCCATCCAAGATCGGCTGAAAACGGTGAAGTCACCATTTTTTACAGCTGAGTAGCATTCCATTGTGTATATATACCACAACTTGCTCAGCCACTCATCTGTTGTTGGACACCTGGGTTGCTTCCAGGTTTTGGCTATTACAAATTGTGCTGCCAAGAACATATGTGTACACAGATCTTTTTGGATGGATGTGTTGGGTTCCTTAGGATATATCCCCAGGAGGGGAATTGCAGGGTCATAGGGTAGGTCCATTTCTAGCCTTCTGAGAGTTCTCCAGACTGTTTTCCACAGAGGTTGGACCCATTGACATTCCCACCAGCAGTGCAGGAGGGTTCCTTTGACCCCACACCCTCTCCAGCATTTTCTGCTGTTACCTTTTCTGATGTGTGACATTCTCACAGGAGTGAAGTGATATCTCATTGTTATCTTGATTTGCATTTCTCTGACAATCAGAGACTTGGAGCATTTTTTCATGTGTTTCTCGGCCTTTTGGATCTCTTCTGTGGTGAATATTCTGTCCAAGTCCTCCCCCCATTTTTGGATGGGGTTATTTGTTGTCTTGTTGTTGAGTCTTGCAAGCTCTTTATATATGTTGGTTATTAAACTCTTATCTGATGTATGGCATGTAAAGATCTTCTCCCATTCTGTGAGGGGTCTCTTGATTTGGGTAGTGGTTTCTTTTGCTGTGAAGAAGCTTTTTAATTTGATGTAGTCCCATAGGTTTATACTTGCCTTAGTCTTCCTTGTAATTGGATTCGTTTCATTGAAAATGTCTAAAATTTATGCGGAAAAAAGTTCTGCCAATATTTTCCTCTAAGTATCTGATAGTTTCTGGTCTAACATCCAAGTCCTTGATCCACTTGGAATTTACTTTTGTATTTGGTGAAATACAGTGATTCAGTTTCATTCTTCTGCATGTTTCAACCCATTGTTTCCAACACCATTTGTTGAAGAGACTCTGCTTCCCCCATATAATAGTCTGGGCCCCTTTGTCAAAGATTAGATGTCCATACGTGTGGGGCCATACCTGAAGCTTTTATTCTGCAGTTCCTTGGGACCAAAGTTGAGGTCGTCTGGGCTGAGATCCTGGGTATGAGACCACGGTTCTGCACAGTCACTGACAAGCATCAAGCCTGACCCCCAGCCGTGCTCATCAGCATAGAGGACACAAATTCAAAGGGACAATGGCCCCAGAGTCTCCATGTTTTCCAGATTCCCCGGAGCAACCAGAGTGATCTCAGAAGACAGGCCTCGGGCAGACCTCTGAGAGACACATGCCCCCTGGTAGCGGGCCTCTCCTCTTAGAAGACTGAGTGCTCCGTGACCTGTGAGGTCTGCAGCCCTGGATCGCACCTGGGCCTCCACTGGTCTCCTCTCCTCCTGACGGAGCTTCACCCTGCAGGTCTGTGCTGGGTCCTACTCACGTCGCCACCTCTGTGGGGATGCCCTCCTGTCACCCCTCCGCCTGAGCGGCTCCTGCTATCCTGAGAGCCTCAGTCAAATGCCACATCCTTGGGGAAGCTTTCTGTGCGCCGCTAGATGTATCTCTCCCCCTTCTCCCCTTCCCTCTCCTCTTCCTTCACTTTTTAAAATATTATTTTTTAAACTATATTTTAAAAAGAAAACACTTATTATTGGATGGAGATAAAAATTTGTTGGCTAGTATGCCAGTTCCCCCTGGCTTCTGCTTAACCATATGCCTATATAGGGATAGATTGAATCCCATTCAAAGCTTTGGTCTATTTACATAAATCACTTTTACATTTACATAAAGCACTCCCTCCAGGGCATTGGTGGTTCAGTGATAGGATTCTCGCCTGCTCTGCCCCCTCCTTGTCACACTCTGATTTTCACCAGTCACTTTTCTCTCCACCCTCTCTATGTCACATCCTGTTTCCACCCTACTTGGCAAGTATATATAAAGACAACATTGTGAGTTTTAGGGTACTTGAGTTTAGCTTAGCTCGGCTTAGATTGTGCTGCGTCCTGCATGAATAAAGAGATACTGCCTACAGCTCAACCATGAGTCCCTGGTCGTCTGTTACCTGCCCGTGAAGCCAGCCCGGCGAAAACAACAAAAATTGAGGGGGGAGGGGGAGATAGGGAGGAAGAGAGACAGAGAGACCCCTACAGACCTGATTCACCACTGGTGAAGCTTTCCCCCTGCAGGTGGGGGGCCAGGGTCTTTATTTATTTATTAATATTTATTTGTTTAGAGACAGAGAGTATGAAAGAGACCACGGCAATAACGTTTCTTTTCTCCCTGCTACTACTTCTTCCTCTTCCCCTTCTCCTCCCCCTTCTCCTTCTTCTTCTTTACCAGAGCACCGTTCAGCTCTGGCTTATGGTGGTGCAGGGGATTGAACCCGGGACTTTGGAGCCTCAGGAATGAGGGTCCATTTGCATAAACATTATGCTATCTACTCTTCACCCAAGGAACCAGGGTCTTGAACCCAGGTCCATAGGTATAATAATGTGTATGCCTGGCCCATTCTCCCCCTCCTTTGCCTCCTCCTTTCCTCTTTCTTCTTTTTTTAAATTTTTAAAATTATCTTTATTTATTTATTAGATAGAGGCATCGAGAAATTGAGAAGGGAGAGGTTATATATATATATATATATATGTAGAGAGAGAGAGAGGGAGAGAGAGATAGAGAGAGGGAGAGAGAGACAGAGACAGAGAGAGAGGGAAAGGGAGAGAGAGAGGGAGAGACAGAGAGACACCTGCAGCCTTGCTTCACCACTCTTGCAGCTTTCTACCTGCAGGTGGGGACCAGGGCCTTGAACCTGGGTCCTTGTGCACTGTGCCATGTGCGCTCAGCCAGGTGCGCCACCTGTCCCCTTTACCTCTTCTTTTAACTGCACACTTACCTACAAAGCTTAGATCAGAGTGGGCATGAGGCAGTGTCTTGGGTGCAGCACTGCTGCTAAGGCATCTTTAATCGAGACATCAGAGAGAGAGCTCCCCACAACAGAAGGTCATGGCCGAGCCACTGTCACCACTGTGAAGGAAGCTCAGCTTGAACACAGTGAGGCCACAAGCTCCCCTGAGCTTGTAATCAGGGGCCTGGAGCCCAGCACCGTCTTGGCCCTAGACTCAGCTCCTTGCTTCCCTGGGCCCAGCATCCAGTCTTCTGGGGTCCAGAACCAGCCTCCCCAGGCCCAGGTTTTCTTGTGCTCTGGCTCTGGGCATGGCTTGAGGAGAACAAGTCTGTCTCTGAGGCTCCCTATCCCACTCCTGTGATCCCCTCCCCACCTCTAACCTCCCTCCAGATAAGCGATGCTCATTCACTGCTAGGTTAGGCTATTTTCTTGTTTATTTTACCATAGCCCCGCTCAGCTCTGGTTTATGGTGGTGCAGGGGATTGAACCTGAGATATTGGAACTTTAGGCATGAGAGTCTCTTTGCATAACCATATATTTTCTTCCCCTGCCCCTAGATAAAACAATTTAGTCCTTCCTTCCTTCCTTTCTTTCCTTTTCTTACTTTAATTTTTTATTTATAAAAAGGAAACATTGACTAAACCATAGGATAAGAGGGGCACAACTCCACACAATTCCCACCACCAGAACTCCGTATCCCATCCCCTCCCCTGACAGCTTTCCTATTCTCTATCCCTCTGGGAGTATGGACCCAGGGTCATTGTGGGATGCAGACAGTGGAAGGTCTGGTCTTTCTTTCTTTCTAAACAGTGTAGTTGAGGTGAGCTGGAAAGGGTGGCGTGGAAACCTGTCCCGCAAAAGCATTCATCAGTTGGGGGAAGAACTGAATTACTGAGGAAGAAGTGAGGGAAACACAGTCACACCAGGCTCTCTTCCTGTGGAATCACGTGTCAAACAAAACTCAGTGAGACAGCAGTCCATTCACAGCTGTCGGGTTGAGTCATGGGGGAGAGATAAGAGACCAAGAATTTGTGGCGGAGCAGGAACGCAAATCTTTATTCACATGGGCGCCCCAGAATTGGGTGTGGGCACAGTGGTTCGGGCCACGTGGAGCTAGCAAAATGGCCGCCTAGCAGCCCTTCTCTGTGTCAGGTCTCGGAAGAGAAAAAAGGAGCAAGAGAGAGACAGCGGAAGCAGGAGGGCTTTTATGGGAGAAATTCCTGAAGTGGCAAGTCTGGACGTAATTGGCTAGAAAAGGGGGTGGAGAAAACAAGGCACTCTGGGGAGGTAGAAGGCATCAGTAGCCGCGGTTGCTAGGGTTTCAGCTCTCTCAGCAGCTGCGGTTGCTAGGGTTTCAGCTCTCTCGGCAGCCGCGGTTGCTAGGGTTTCAGCTCTCTTGGCAGCCGCGGTTGCTAGGGTTTCAGCTCTCTCGGCAGCAGCGGTTGCTAGGGTTTCAGCTCTCTCGGCAGCAGCGGTTGCTAGGGTTTCAGCTCTCTAGGCAGTAGCGGTTGCTAGGGTTTCAGCTCTCTAGGCAGTAGCGGTTGCTAGGGTTTCAGCTCTCTAGGCAGTAGCGGTTGCTAGGGTTTCAGCTCTCTAGGCAGTAGCGGTTGCTAGGGTTTCAGCTCTCTAGGCAGCAGCGGTTGCTAGGGTTTCAGCTCTCTCGGCAGCAGCGGTTGCTATGGTTTCAGCTCTCGGCAGCAGCGGTTGCTAGGGTTTCAGCTCTCGGCAGCAGCGGTTGCTAGGGTTTCAGCTCTCGGCAGCAGCGGTTGCTAGGGTTTCAGCTCTCTCGGCAGCAGCGGTTGCTAGGTTTTCAGCTCTCTCGGCAGCAGCAGCGGTTGCTAGGGTTTCAGCTCTCTCGGCAGCAGTGGTTGCTAGCGTTTCAGCTCTCTTGGCAGCAGTGGTTGCTAGCGTTTCAGCTCTCTCAGTAGCAGCGGTTGCTAGCGTTTCAGCTCTCTCTTGGGAATGGCCGATACCCTGAGGGGGTAATGTGGTGGCGGAATAATCACTTTAAAACAAGGCAGAAGACTGATATGTAAATATTAATACTTGCATGGAAATATGGTGGTTTGTGGGTCCTGCCTAAGTCAACCACATCTGTACAATAACCCAACACACAGCAGAGAGCAAAAGAGAAAAGGCCTGTGTGGCCTGTGTGTCCACAGATCCCAGAACCATGGTGGGAGGAGAGGCCTTGGGCCCTCTTCAGCGCCTCAGTGACAAAGACTCACAGCAGCCACCGAGGAGGACTGTGCAGCCCTCATCTCAGTGAACCCTGCAGCCCTGGATGGACTCTGGGATCTGAGAATAAGCACACAGACCACCGTCTTTTCTCCTGGCTCACCCTCTTCTGTTCCCGCTGCGAATTTTCTGTTCTGCTAAGCAAGCTGCATATTGAGGCAGCAAGCTTCTTCCTCACCCACTGAGATGGTAAAAGGCAGGTCCAGGGTTCAAATCCAGATTGAATACCAGGCCTTGTTCTTGCTAACTCCTCACACCGTGGCTTCATTCGCCAGGTTTCTGTCTGGATGGCTCCATGGCCAGCACACGCACTGCCTCCCGGGTAGCCGGTAGCTAGAAGAGAGGCCCACAAGCTGGTGTCTTCTTCAATAGGCTGTGTGTGCACAGGGGACCCACGCCTGACAATCCTGTTCCCCAGAGCTAAGCATCTCCCACTTCTGAGAAGTAAGTAGCTACCGGAGATTTTCTTCTCCAGAAGAAACACCCCTCCCCCTGCCTACAAACACACTTTTCTTTCCCATGTCCCCAAGCTAGCAAGAACCCCACAGCTTTGCTGTCAGTTCTAAAGATGATAATGGATTTTATGAAGAAGTCACTCTGAAGGTGCATTCTGTTCTCTGACCACAAGAGGGAGACATAACACGGCACTACATATGGGTCGCCTTAATCACAAAAGATCCTGTGGATTTCTTGGCCATCGTGATTCCACTGTGATGTATCCAGTCTATTACTGACTTTAACAGACTTTATTTATTTATTTATCACCAGACCACTGCTCAGCTCTGGCTAAAGATGACTTGGGAGATTGAACCTGGGACTTTGGGGAGCCTCAGGCTTGTGAATTTCTTTGCATCACCATTATGCTGCCTCCCTCATCCCTGGATTTAATTTTTTAAAAAAGATTTTCCATCCAGTAGGGTCAAAATATTTGTGATTTGTATATTTAAAAGATCGCTACAGCGGCCAGGTGGTGGTGCACCTGGTTGAGCACATGTTATAGTGTGCAAGGATCTGGTCTCCCAGTCCCCACCTGCAGGGGGAAAGCTTCACAAGAAGCAGGGCTGCAGGTGTCTCTCTGTCTCTATCCTTCTCTCTTTTAATTTTTTTATTATTATCTTTATTTACTGGATAGAGCCAGCCAGAAATTGAGGGGAGGGGGGAGATAGAGATAGAGATAGAGATAGAGAGAGAGAGAGAGAGACCTGCAGCCCTACTTCACCACTTGTGAAGCTTTCCACTCCTGCAGGTGGGGACTGGGGGCTTGAACCTGGGTCCTTGTGCATTATGTGTGTGCTCAACCAGGTGCATCACCACCCAGCCCCTGTCTCTTTCCCTCTCTGTCATCCCTTACCCTCTCAATTTCTACTGTCTTTAATAAATAAATAAATCTAATATAAAAAAAGATGGCAACAACCAAGTAGGAGAAGCAGTTCAAGGGGAGAGTTCAAACCACTGAAAAGGGTCATTTCTGACACGTAATGTCTGCAGGATTCCACATCTCCCAGCAGCTATTATTTTTCCTTTTTGATAGAGGGATAGAAGCAGATAGAGGATGGAAGGAGGAAGAAAAGAAAAAGTCAATCCAGAGTGAGTAGCGAAGCCCCAGAGTTGACAATAAACATAATTACAAAGCACTCAGAAATTAAACTTTAATTTATACATTGTACCATATATTGTCTTTAATATTCAATTGGAAGTTAGATATATTGTCTGTGAACCCCACGTAAGAGAGCATTTCACACCTCTAAGACAATCAGAATCTTGAATTAGAAGTGAATGATCTTTAAAACCTTTTTTTTCTTTTTCTTTCTTTCTTTTTTTTTTTTGCCTCCAGGGTTATCACTGGGGCTCGGTGCTGGTACTATGTTCACTGCTCCTGGCAGCCATTTTTTCCATTTATTGGATAGGATGGAGAGAAATTGAGAGAGGAGGGGGGAGAGAGAAAGAGAGACACCTGCAGACCTGTGTCCCCACTTGTCATGGGTCCCCCCCAACAGGTGGGGACCAGGAGGCTTGAACTGGATCCTTGCGTGGGTCCTTGTGCTTTGTGCTATGTGTGTTTAACCATGTGCACCACCATCTGGCCCCTTTAAAAGCCTTTCTGCTCAAACACATGGTTTCACTTGCACACAAGGAACATTATAGTTTGATAGCAGAGTAATCCTCATATTTGCTATTCGTAATCCTGAAATAGAGCAAAGATTACAAATGATATGCTAATAAAATCAGGCATGTCCAAAAAGCCATCAGCTAGTTTTTTTTTTTTTTTTTTTTTAGGAATAACAACAAAGAAATCATTTAAGTACTTACCGTTAGACTATTCCCTGAGTTAGATGTTGCATGTGGATATTTGGTGTCAGCCAGTCTTTGTGCACTGCAGTCTGCGTGCTTAACCCTTGGCAAAGAAAGTCCTTTCTCCCTTTCTCCCTTTCCAGGGACGTTCTCTGTTGGACCTTAAAACCAGCCCCCCTCTCTGCTCCATGCTCCATTGCTGACACTGTGGTCTACTCACATAATCATGGTTTTGCCTGAAAGATCCCCACCATGTTATCCCCTCAGGGTGCTGCGAATTCAGTTAAAACCATCACAGCAGTTGCCAAGGATGCTCCCACCTTCCCAGTATGCCTTTTGCCTCTGTCCACCCCCTTTTCCTAGCCATTTCCGATCCCAACTTGCCACTTCTGGTTTTTATCTCATAAAACCCACTTCTGTTCCTGGCTTTGCTCTCTTTCTCTTGTGCGTCCCGACCTGGAGAAGGGCTGGCGTGCAGGACGGGAGGCGGCCACTGTGCTCACGCCAACTCTGGGGCCCCGCATGAATAAAGAATTGTATCACAATTCTGGATCCTCTCTCCCGCTCGAGGTCCCTGCTCTGACCTGGTTCTACATGCCTCAGGCCTGGGCCGGGGCTGCAGTTGTGGAACTCAGGGCTGTCTTTTCTTCCTGCTCTTTGCCTGCTAAGAATCTACAATTTGGTGGGAAGGAGACAGTGATTCCACCTGGAGAATCCCAAGGCCCGCTCTGGGTCAGTATCTTTAGCTTTAAAGGATCGACATTTGCAAAAGGTGCTTTTAGAAGATGATCTCTCAGTATGACTGTGAGGTCTGTGCCCAGCACTTTCAGGGACTTGGTGTGAGGCCTCTGCACGGCATCTCCACAAACCCCTTAGTGCTACCATTCCTGCTCTCTCTAGACCCATCGCCAGACACCACTGTGCTAGTGTTTATGTTCAGTGCCCCTAAGACATGCACACAGTAGAAGGCCTACATTACCATGCAC
>NC_080177.1:80698069-80825569 GCF_950295315.1 Erinaceus europaeus
GTGTTGAGTGTGTGAGTGAGTGTGTGTGAGTGAGTGTGTGTGAGTGTGAGTGATTGTGTGAGTGTGTGAGTGAGTGTGTGTGAGTGAGTGTGTGTGAGTGTGTGTGTGTGTGAGTGTGTGTGAGTGTGTGTGTGAGTGTGTTTGAGTGAGTGTGAGTGTTTGAGTGTGTGAGTGAGTGTGCGAGTGAGTGTGAGTGTGTGTGTGAGTGAGTGTGTGTGAGTGTGTGAGTGAGTGTGTGAGTGTGTTTGAGTGTGTGAGTGTGTGTGAGTGTGAGTGAGTGTGTTAGTGTGTGTGTGAGAGTGAGTGAGTGTGTGTGTGAGTGAGTGAGTGTGTGAGTGCGTATGTGAGTGAGTGTGTGTGTGAGTGAGTGTGTGTGAGAGTGTGTTAGTGTGTTTGAGTGAGTGTGTGTGAATGAGTGTGTGTGAGTGTGTTTGAGTGTGTGTGTGAGTGTGTGTGTGAATGTGTGTGAGTGAGTGTGTGTGAGTGTGTGTGTGAGTGTGTGTGAGAGTGAGTGTGTGAGTGTGTGTGTGAGTGTGTGAGTTTTGTGAGTGTTTGAGTGTGTGTTTGAGTGTGTGTGAGTGTGTGAGTGAGTGTGTGAGTGTGTGTGTGAGTGTGCGTGTGTGTGTGAGTGAGTGAGTGTGTGAGTGAGTGTGTGTGTGTGTGTGACTGTGTGACTGTGTGTGTGACTGTGTGAGTGTGTGAGTGTGTGTGTTGGGCAGACTTCACAGATGCTGGGGCAGTGCTGTTGGTGTCTGTCCTGTCCTGTCTTCCTCCTTCTCTCTGCCTCCTCCACCCTCTATCAAAGAAAAAGATGGTGGGGGCAGGAGCCAGGCAGTGGTGTACCCGGTTGAGTGCACATGTTACGGTGCTTAAGGATCTGGGTTCAAGTCCCTGGTCCCCACCTGCAGGGGGGAAAAGCTACACAAGTGGTGAAGCAGGGTTACTTCTCTGTCTCTTTTCCTCTCTGTACAGCCACAGAGCAGGGTATCGGTGTGGCTGTGAGCACTACCTCGCTCCTCTCAAATGCTCTCTGTTTCTTTCCAATAATAAATAAACAAAGGTTAAAAACTAAAAGAATTGGAGTTGGACAGTAGCGCAGCAGGTTAAGCACAGGTGGCACAAAGCGCAAGGACCGGCGTAAGGATCCTGGTTCCAGGCCCCGGCTCCCCACCTGCAGGGGGTCACTTCACAAGCTGTGAAGCAGGTCTGCAGGTGTCTGTCTTTCTCTCCCCCTCTCTGTCTTCCCCTCCTCTCTCCATTTCTCTCTGTCCTATCCAACAACGATGACATCAATAACCACAACAATAATAACTACAACAATAAAACAAGGCAACAAAAGAGAAAAAATAAATCTTAAAAAAAAACTAAAAGAAAAAATAAATGAAGAAAGAAAAAGGTGAGAAAAATGGCCACCAGGCAGGAAACTTCAGAGAGAGAGAGAGAGAGAGAGACTCCAAATAACATTGTCCTGCCCAGTACCCCATTGGGCACCGCTTAGGCTGCTGGTCCCCACTCCCTGTGGCTGAGCTCCCCAGACTGACTGTACCGCCTGGGTTATCCGTCCAGTCTTCCGTTCCCTAACATGAAGCAGAGGCCAGTGGCTAGTTCCACACTCCACCCCTACCCCAGTGAGGTGGGGCAGGAGGTCTAGATTCTACCCAATGGCCAAGCAGGGGATGGTGCTGGCTTCCAGCCAATGGCTAGACAGAACACTGTGCTGCAGGGAGAGGACCCCACCTGGAACCCCACCAGAGGACTGTGCAGAACGCAGGAACCTTATGCTGGAGCCTGACGTGGGCACAGGAGAGCTGAAGGACTCCTCAGGCCTCTTCGTCTGTCTATTCCTACCGCTCCTCCCCTTCCAGCCATCCAGAAAGCAGCCCTGCTAGCCCTCCATCACTGTTTTCTGGACTGACTCCGGGCTCTCTCTGTAAGGTAAACCCAGCTGAGCGCTCCTCAGATCAGCTGTGTCTTGTTAGAGAGCAGTGAGTGCTGCGGAAACGTTTGCCTGTGGGCAGATGCGTCTCGTTAGATACTCACTGGTGTGTTCTCCCCATGCATAAACGGGGTGGTGAAAAGCCACTGAGTGGGGCCACGTACACGTCAGGTTGGGGAAGAGGTTCTGTCCCTGGCAGAATCCGAGTATGTCTCTGCCTCTGTGCCTCCCAGGTTCTTTCAGCTCCCGCCACCCCGCGCCCCTTCTTGGAATCGACAGAAATGCTTGGCCTCCCAGTGGCCGCCTTGCCTTGCTTCTCTCGGCCCCTTCTCTTCTCTTTGCAGCTCTGGTTGTTTACATCTGGTTGCTTTGTTGGTGAAGAAAACAGTTTTTTTTTTTTTCTCCAATTTTATTTGTGATTTCATAGTGATTAACAAGATTGGGAGGTAACCCGGGCCACCACCAGAGTTCTGTGTCCGGTCTCTTCCATTGGAAGCTTTCCTCTTCTTTATCCCTCTGGGAGCATGGACCCAAATTCTTTATGGGCTGCAGAAGGTGGGAGTTGTGGCTTCTGTCATTGCTTCTCCACTGGACATGGGTGTTGGCAGGTGGATCCACACCCCCCAGCCTGTGTCTGTCTTTCCCTAGTGGGGCAGGGCTCTGCAGAGTGATGTGAGGTTTTGGGACACATTGATAAGATCGTCTGCCCAGGGAGGTCAGGATGGCGTCATGATATCGTCTGCAACTTGGTGGCTGAAAGGTGGTAAGAAAAAAAAGCAAATTGCTCAATAAACAGAAATCCAAAGGTCGGAACAGAGCAAATGAAACTAGGGGTTTTTGGAAACACAGCTTCTGCCCAGGGGTTGGATGAGTCCCTGGAGTTCTGCTAGGAGTCACTGGGCTCCCGGACGGGGTCTGTCCCCTGGTGTGTTCATCTGGAAATCCACTGTCTTCACCATTTGGACCTTTCGCTGTTTGGTGACCTCTGGGTCATTTGTGAGACTGTGTGGGCCATGGGACATTTTGAGCTCTCTGCTTGGTTCCTCCAAGGATCTGAAGCTTGGAAGTATTTTGTTTGGTTTTGAATATGGTCTTGTTCTGTTTTATTTTCTCTTTTATTTATTTCTATTTTATTTTATTTTATTTTATTTTATTTTATAGTTCTGTTGTTTCCCTTTGCTACATCTACGGACAGTTCAGTGCCATCGGAGAGCTTCTTGACTCACTGGCACTTCAAGCAGTGAGGTCCAGTAGTGCTTCCCGCCAGTACACAGTAGGCAAGAGTATTTGGTGTTAGACGGCAGTTAAGGTCAAGCCTCCACTTATGAGGGCTGCTGGGGTCCTGGTCCTCATCTTCCTGACCCAGAGAGGAAGACACCTTTATAAATGAAGATTTATCTTCTACGTGTCCCAGGCCTGAGAAATAGCTCATCTCCTTGACTAAAGAACACGCATGCCAGAGGTTCCCTGATGTTTCCAGTTCAATCCCCAGAGTCTTGTGTGTTGGAATAATACTCTGGCTTCTCACTTGCTTGTAAATCTCTATCTTCTGTGAAGTGAATCAAACAAATCTTTAAAAGCACATTTATTAAAAAAAAAAAGATTGACTTATGCTTGGTTTTAAGATTTTTCTTTTTTCTTTATTAGGGGATTACTGGTTTACAGTGGACAGTAAAATACAGTTGTTGGCCCGAGTGTCACATGTCTCAGTTTCCACATTAACACTCTCGCCCCCCACCTGGGTCCTCCTCCACCATCATGTTCAGGACCTGAACACTCTCCCCACCCCAGAGTCTGTTCATTTGTTTGTTTATTTATTTTACCAGAGCATCACTCAGCTCTGGTTTATGGTGGTGTGGGGGACTTCAGAACCTCAGACATGAGAGTCTTTTTGCATAGCCATTATGCTATCTACCCTGACCCCCCCAGTCCTTTAGTTTGATGCAATACATTAAGGATTTTTCTATGTATAATATTTGCTAAAAATAAGCAGCCTAGCATAATAAATTTACAAGTAAAAAATCACCACAGACTGCCCACTTATGCCCCCTAGTGGATAATAAGAAAGACTGCATGAGAATAGACTTAAAATTCAAAATGACCATCAATGTGCTTTATAAAGGAATGTGTTGGTGTTGGGAGAAGGCTGAGCATGGAGCTGTGGTGGTAGCTGCAGTGTGTATGCTTTCTTTTTCTTTTTCTTTCTTTCTTTCTTTATTAATTTTTAAAATATTTATTTTCCTTTTTGTTGCTATTTCTTTCTTTTTTTTTTTTTATTTAAGAAAGGAGACATTAACAAAACTGTAGGATAGGAGGGGTACAACTCCACACAATTCCCGCCACCTGGTCTCCATATCTCATCCCCTCCCCTGATAGCTTTCCTATTCTCTATCCCTCTGGGAGGATGGACCCAGGGTCATTGTGGGATGCAGAAGGTGAAAGGTCTGGCTTCTGTAATTGCTTCCCCGCTGAACATGGGCGTTGGCAGGTTGATCCATACTCCCAGTCTGCCTCTCTCTTTCCCTAGTAGGGTGTGTCTCTGGGAAGCTGAGCTCCAGGACACATTGGTGGGGTCTTCAGTCCAGGGAAGCCTGGTCAGCATCTTGCTGGCATCTGGAACCTGGTGGCTGAAAAGAGAGTTAACATACAAAGCCAAACAAATTGTTGAACAATCATGGACCTAAAGGCTGGAATAGTGCAGATGAAGTGTTGGGGGGTCCTCACTGCAGACTCTTGTGTACTTCTGCCTTCAGGTATATATTTTGCCCTGGTTTATGGACAAGTGTGAACATCTGCTCTATCTCAGAGGACCTGGTCTATATCTAGGTTTTGGGACTTTGTTAGTAAGTGAACCCCCTGGGATGGAATTAGAGTATACTATGAAAGGAAAGGTCTCACCCGAGTAATGAAGCTGAAGGGTTGTCATTCCACACCTGAAGTCTCTGGACACAGTCTGAAGTGAAACATGCTGGGGTGGCACTTGTTGTGTTGATTAGGTTGCGATCGGCGGATGCAATATTATTTGATATGAATTGAGAGAAGCATGCAGGAAAGTGGGCCCTATCCTAAGGTTCCAGGACTGGGGGAAATATAGGCTCTATAGTGGAAATGTGAGGTTCCTGCTGTCTTAGGGTTCAAGAAGACAATGGATAGTTATTGTTATCATCACATTATTTGGCAGTTGGGTTAACTTTGAAAAGTCCCTTTGTTAGGATTTGCTGTATAGTACCCAGCATCTTGTATATAGCAGTGTTACCGGTTGCTTCTGTTCTCCCTGGTCTAGACTTTTGAGAGAGTCAACATATCAAAGACTCAGCCTATGTATTAAAAAGACTTGGTCTGTGGTTTAAAAAGTTCGAGACATATGATCAATTTTTCCCCTCTCATATTAATTTAATAGTGGTTTATATGACTACACTTTAATAGGAGTGTACATAGACACCATTCCCACCACCAAAAGACTGTGTCCACCCCCCCCCCCCACCTCCCTGGGAAGCCAACTGTCCACCCTCCCCCTCACCACAGGGTTTTTACTTTGGTGCCCTACTCTTGTTTTCTTTTCTTTTTTTTCAAATATTTATTTATTTATTCCCTTTTGTTGCCCTTGTTGTTTTTATTGTTGTAGGTATTAATGTTGTTATTGATATCGTTGTTGTTGGATAGGACAGAGAGAAATGGAGAGAGGAGGAGAAGACAGAGAGGGGGAGAGAAAGACAGACACCTGCAGACCACTTGTGAAGCGACTCCTCTGCAGGTGGGGAGTCGGGGTTCGAACGGGGACCCTTATGCTGGTCCTCACGCTTTGCACCACATGCGCTTAACCCACTGCCCACTGCGCTACTGCCCGACTCCCCCTATTCTTGTTTTCTTCTTCTTCTTCTGTTCTATTTTTAAATCACTAAGAAAAAGTAATAAATATAATCTGTAAATAAAATATGTCCCACCAGAGAAGCACTAAATGGCTGACATAAAATAGATAAAGTACAGCCTCAAGATTCTTACTTCAAGGAGCCGTACTTTGGGGTGAAGAATTTCCTTCCCTTTAGCAGTTAAATGTTTAATTTTATCACTTGGATGCTGTCAGGGTGGAGGTGGTGAACATTTCTCACCATTTCTGGTTTTCCTCCATTTGGTCAATTAATAGCTGTGGAACCAGAGGCACTGCTGGCAGGGGCAATTGGCAGGGTTCATGCAGGCCCCATTTTCTAATGGGGTTGCTTGTTTTTTGGTGTTTAGTTTACTGAGCTCTATATTTTGCTTACTAGTCCTCTGTCTGAGGTTTGTTGTGTAAAGATTTTCTCCCATGCTGCTGGCTCTCTCTCTGTTTGGGTGGTACCCTTTGTTGTGCAGAAGCTTTTCCACTTGATGTAGTCCCATTGATTTATTTTCACCTTTGTTTTATTTCTGTTGGATTTGAATCATTGAAGGCTTCTTTAAAGCATACATGAAAAACTTATTTTCTCTCACTGCTCTATTATTCTTTCTAGAGTTCTCAATGTACTGATTAGTGGGGGATAGGTTGTATGAGGGAAAAAGGAGATAAATAACAGTGTCAAACAACTACATGTGTGGAAGCTAGAGAGCTGAAACACATGAGCTTGCAAGAATCAAACCAAACCAAGCCAAGCCAAGCCTAGCCAAGCCAAGCCTAGCCAAGCCAAGCCAAGCCAAGCCAAGCCAAGCCAAGCCAAACCGAACAAAACCGATGCAGAATTAAAAAAAAAAACTGCCTCTAATACTTTGTGAGAACTGTGGTGCTTATTGAGAGCCTTGCTGCACAGAATTCTGGTGGTGTGGATGGTGTGGAAGGATTCCTTATAAACCTGCAATCTTGTAAACCACTATTAAAAAAAAATAACTGTCAAAGACAAAATAGTTTAGTGGGGTTTAAAACTTGTAGTCATTAGGATTTTCAGCTTGTACTTTCCATTATGCTTACTATCTAGGTATAATTGTTCACTGTCTTTGCTTTTTAAAAAAATATTTATTTATTCCCTTTTGTTGCCCTTGTTGTTTTATTGTTGTAGTTATTATTGTTGTTGTTGTTATTGATGTCGTCATTGTGAGGTAGGACAGAGAGAAATGGAGAAAGGAGGGGGAGAGAAAGACAGACACCTGCAGACCTGCTTCACCGCTTGTGAAGCGACCCCCCTGCAGGTGGGGAGCCGGGGGCTTGAACGGGGATCCTTACGCCTGTCTTTGTGCTTTGCACCACCTGTACTTAACCCATTGCACTACCACCCGACTCCCCAGTCTTTGCTTTTGAAGATGGCATCTAGGCATGTGGTGTAGAGGGTAGTCTCTGTGATCATATTGTTTGAAGGCCAGAATACAAATTTTATGAAGAAGTTAATTTTAAATTAAAATTATGTAATTATATAATGTTAAAACTATCTAATTTTCACATTCACATACAATCCATTTGCTCTTGTCGGTTGTAACATAAAATAAGACATGATATATTCTGTCATGGATTCACGAAGAGGGGCAAACAGTAAGAAACAGGCAGTGGAACTAAATCTTAATTGTTTGATGAGTCAACATGGTTGAGTTACAAAGAAATCTAGAACTTGAGTTACCTGAATTATCCACACAAGCTACATAACTCAGGGTCAAAGGACTCAGGCATGAAATTCCTTTGCATAACCATGATGCTATCTACCCAGCAGAAGCTGTTTTTTTCAGCAACAGAAGGATTTGCTAGTGAAAGACTAATGATTCTAAGCACTTGCAAATGTAAAACAAAAGCTATTTTCTACATTTACCAGCAGGTGGCAGTATTACCCCATGAAACAACACTGTTCAACAAAAGTTGAAAAATGATGCTACAATTCCCAAAGATAGTAATGAAGGCTTTCTGGGTTAAAAATAGAGGAGAAGGGGGTCGGGCGGGAGTGCAGCGGGTTAAGAGCACATGGCGCAAAGCACAAGGACCGGCAGGAGGATCCCGGTTCAAGCCCCGGGCTCCCCACCTGCAGGAGGGTCACTTCACAGTCGGTGAAGCAGGTCTGCAGGTGTCTATCTTTCTCTCCCCCCTCTCAGTCTCCCCTCTTCTCTCAATTTCTCTCTGTCCTATCCAACAACAACAACAGCAATGATAACAACAATAATGATGACAACAAGGGCAACTGTTGTTAAAATTCGGAGGCTCCAGCTGGCCGGGCTAGCTTCACGGGCGGGTAACAGAGACGACCAGAGACATACGGCTGGGCAGGGAAGCTGTATTTCTTTATTCAGGAACAACGATTCATAAACTAAACCAAACTAATCACCAAACAGAACTCTGCTGCCTCGTTCCCCCGCGACGGCGCCAAGCACTCTCGAACTCTGCAACTCTGGAACCCTCCCGGGGTTCCTTCGGGCGAGGCCAAGCAGGCCCATGAAACTAGCAGGACTGATCCAATTTTCTTGGCAGGGGGAGAGCTAGAACAACCCAATGTAAAGCATACAACAGGCAACAAAGCGGGAAAAAATGGCCTCCAGGAGCAGTGGATTTGTAGTGCAGGCACCGAGCCCCAGCAATAACCCTGGAGGTTAAAAAAAATAGAGGAGAAAAAGTGAGTTTTTCGGGGTGTCTCTCTCCTTCTCCGGCAGGGTGTCCTCCAGGGAAAAGGTAACGGGCTGGTTCTTTCTCGCTCACGACAGGGGTGACACGAAGTAAAAGACACCAGGGGACTCTTAGCGTGAATCTAGAATCTGAGTCCTTAGAGTCCCAGAATCCTAGAGTCCGTTTATTGGCAAAATTGACATGAGTTAAATAGAAAAGCAATGGAGGTAATTATTGTTGCAATATGACAGAAATTACAGGTTTCTTAACAGTCAGCATGCCCCTAAGGTAGGGGGTTGGTATGACAGGAATTGATGAGATACAAGACAGTTATTCTCCATAACACAAGCAACTTAATTATCCAAAGGTATCTGAAAGAAGCATAGAGGTTAAACCCGTAGGGTGAGACAGAGAGAAGATGGATATCAAAAGGTCATATAGTTTGGAATTTCTCTTGTCTGGGGTCTGAGGTGTGTGATGGAGTGTGTGATAAGGTGTGTTCTTCTGTGATCATAAGGTGACTTTGAATAAGTGAATCTGTGGCCATGTGGCCTGCAGTTAGTGGGGAGAAGTATTGGGGTGTCTGTGGGCCTGAGAGTCAAGAAGGAAAGAACCAAGTCTGAGTTTCCCCCCTTATGCTCACCTCAGTTGAGAGAGACTCACCAAGAGGTTATCTTCTCAGACCTCCATCCAAGGACGGGGGTGGTTCTCCCTAAGCTCTATCAGGCTCACACATGTTCCCAACATGAGTTTGAATTTTTTTTTTCTCTGCAGGCTAGCTTTTCCTTCAATAAGCTGCTGTCTGAATCATTTCCTCTTCCCAGTCATCCTGAATCCTACATGGTGTCATGAAATTGACTTGGACACCACTCATTCCAAGGCCTGTGGGAGTCTGAAGCCCTTCTTAAGATTTCTGCACTACAGTGACCCAGAAATACAACTGAGTTCCCTGCCTAAAGTGCACTAAAAGCCCATTCACATAAAACATTTATGAGTCCAAGAACCTTTAGTGAAGACTGGGGGAAAGCATTGCAGCGGTTTACCAGACAGCCATAGGCAGTCAAGTCCTGAGAGAGTCCCCCAGCCTTCCAGGCCCCCAGGTGCTGTCTGCTCTCCCACCACAGGAGAGGCCTGCTGAATTATTTTTTGTTTCAGCTGTTCTTTGCGTGTTTGACTTCCCATTTTCCTTTCTTGGTCTGAAAACTCCACATTTTTCTTCCTCCCCTAACCCACCTCTTCCTTCTCCTGTATTCTGTTTTCCTCCTTCCTTTTCTCGGCAACTCCCCCTCCCTCTCCCTCCCTCTCTCTCTCTCTTTTTTTCTTAATGTCACCTGGTCTATTATTTACCCTAAGTTCACTAAACTTCTGTATAGTAGAGGGCCCTTCACTCAGTGTGATCTCCTCTTAACCTAGAAGGCAGTGGCTACAACTTAGCAATTTGAAATAGAAAGTAAGGCAGCCTTTGATTTTACTGTGTAATACAAATACTTTTAAAAAGAGGTATTTATTTTCTAAAGTAGATATGGACATTAACTCACAGACAGTGGAAAAATGCTCCACTTATTTATTATTAGATAAATGCAAATTAAAACCACAATGAAATGTCATCTCACACCTGTGAGAGTTGCTCACATTAAAAAAAAAATCAAGAGATGACAAGTGATGGCAGGGATGTGGCAACAAAGGCAAGTACTCTGATACTCTTGATGGGAATGCATACTGGTGGCCTCTACAGAAAGCAGTATGGAGGGTCCTCAGGCAAGTAAACATGGTTATACCTTATAATATCACTCTTAGACATGTATACAAAGGACATGAAAACACTAATTCAACAGGGCACATGCACCTCTGTGTTCATAGCTGCATTATTCACAATTGCCAAAGAGTGGAAGCAGCCTAAACACCTATCAACAGGTGAACTGGCTCAAGAAATTATGAGATAAATGATTGACTACTACTTTGCAATGAAAAAAGATGATTTGTATCCTTTGGGACTAAGTGGATGGAATTGGAGGTGGTTATACTTAGTGGGTTTGATAGATAACTACTGGGTCATAAGGTAGGTCCATGTCTAGCATTGTGAGGGTTCTCCGGACTCCACTCCACAGGGATTGGACCAATTTACATTCCCATCAGCATGCAGGAGGGTCCTCTGTCCCTACAACCTCTCCAGCATTTGTTGTTTGTGATGTGTGACATTCTGACAGCAGTGAAGTGGCATCTCGTTGTTGTCTTTATTTGCATTTCTCTGACAATCAGTGACTTGGAGTATTTTGTCATATGTTTGTTGACCTTTTGCTTCTCTTCTGTGGTGAATATTCTGTTCATATCTTCTCCCCATTTTTGAATGGGGTCATTTTTTTTGTTGTTGCTAAGCTTGGTGAACTCTTTAATATATTTTTATTATTATCCTTTTGTCTGATGTATGGCATGTAAAGATCTCTCTCCTATTCTGTAAAGAGTCTCTTTGGGTGGTGGTTTCTTTCACTGTGCAGAAGCTTTTTAATATGATATAATCCTATAGGTTTATTTTTGATTTTGTCTTCCTTGCAATAGGATTTATATCATTAAAGATACCTATGAAATTTAGATGGAAAAGAGTTCCACCAATATTTTCTGGTAGGTATTTGGTAGTTTCTGGTCTAACATCCAAGTCCTTGATTCATTTGGAATTTACTTTTGTGTGTGGTGAGATGTAGTGGTTCACTTTCATTTTTCTGCAAGTTTCCTAACACCATTTATTGAAGAGACTTTTCTTTCTCCATTTAATAGCTTGTGTCCCCTTGTCGAAAGTTAGAGGTCTGGTGGTTGTAAAGGAAACAGAATTCAACAGAGCTTTACAAACTTTCTTCTTCTTTTTAAAAGTATTTTTATTTATTTATTATTGGATGGAGACAGAGAGAAATTGAGAGTGGAGGGGAAGTTAGAGAGGGAGAGAGACAGAGAAATACCTGCAGCCCTGCTTCTCTACTTGTGAAGCTTTCTCTTTATAGGTGGGGACGGAGGGCTTGACTAGGTCTTTGACACTGATTTCAGTGCTTAATTGGTGCACCACTGTTGTTAAAATTCGGAGGCTCCAGCTGGCCGGGCTAGCTTCACAGGCGGGTAACAGAGACGACCAGAGACATACGGCTGGGCAGGGAAGCTGTATTTCTTTATTCAGGAACAACGATTTATAAACTAAGACAAACTAATCACCAAACAGAACTCTCCTGCCTCCTTCCCCCGCAGCGGCGCCAAGCACTCTCGAACTCTGGAACTCTGGAACTCTCTCAGGGTTCCTTGGGGCGGGGACAAGTGGGCCCGCGAAACTAGCAGGACTGAACCAATTTTCTTGGCAGCGGGAGAGCTAGAACAACCCAATGTAAAGCATACAACAACACCACCACCTGGCCCAAGCTATATAAACTTTCTAAAGAGAACTTCAAAATAACAGTTCTAAGGATATGTACTCAAGTGACAAGTTTAATGGATGAAAATATAGAGAAGACACAAAAGAAGCTGTATCAGAAATCAGAGGTAAGTAATACAGCAGCAGGACAAAGAGGAAAACACAGTAGAGAGGACTAGCAGCAGAAAAGCAAAAGCCAGAAGTCGAAGTGACAGTCTGGAGGACAGGCCTGAGGACACCACTAAAAAAGAACAGCAGACAGCAAAAGCCTAAAGCAAATGAAGATGATCTGAGAGTTCTGAGACAACATCCGAGGAACAACATGCACATCATAAAGATTACAGTAGAAGATGAAAGAGAATGAGGAGGAGGAGGAGGAGAAGAGAAGGAGGAGAAGGACGAGAAGAGGAGGAGGAGAAGATGGAGGGGGAGAAAGAGGGAGAGGGAGAGGGAGAGGAAGAGGAAGAGGAGGATGGGATGGATTTTTAAAAATAATTTTACTGGCGGGTAGTGGTTGGCACATGGGCAATTTCTCATCTCACCATGATGGGCGTCCGCCTAACACTCTCACTCTCAACCTAGGTACCAGGACTGCAAAGCCCCTTTCCCACCAAAACCTCCCTGTCCTCCCTCCCCGGAGTCCTCTGTCTTGGTGTAACACAACAAATCCAGTCCAATTTTTAATTTGTGTTTTCCCTTTCTGTCCTTTTTAAAAGTTCCATCTATGGTGAATAGTTCTTTATTTGTCCTTCTCTCTTGGATTTATCTCACTTAACATGATTCCTTCAAGCTTCCTCCAAAATGAAGTGTAGGAGTGACGGCATCATTTTGTAATGGCTGAGTAGTATTCCCTTGTGAATTTATACCGCAACTGTCTTAGCCACTCATCTGTCGTTGGACATGTGGGCTTCTTTCAAGTGTCAGTTATTCCAAATTGTGCTTCTATGAACATAGGTGTACATAGATATCATTGGATGGATCATCTGTTTTCCATCTACACCATGCCTCGGCCTCGCGTGAGCTTAATGTGCAGCTTGGCGATACGAGAATCCAGCATGAAGCCCAGCCAGTCTATCTTGGCGTTACTCTCGATCGCACCCTGTCATTTCACAAACATCTCATAAAAACTGCAGCAAAGGTGGGCGCGAGGAATCACATCATTGCAAGACTGGCCAGCTCCTCATGGGGCGCGAGCGCTTCCACACTACGATCATCATCTCTGGCATTATGCTATTCCACCGCAGAATACTGTGCCCCAGGATGGTTCTGTAGCCCCCATGTCCACTTGGTCGATTCCAAATTATACTCCTCCATGAGGATAATTTCTGGAACCATCTGTTCCACCCCGGTTCCATGGCTGCCAGTTCTTAGCAACATCACCCCGCCAGATATTCGTTGGGATGTGGCATCATCTAAGTTCATTTCCCACGTCTACGCTCGACCGGACCTGCCGATATACGCGGATATCTTCGCCCACCCTGTCCAACGCTTGACGTCTCGTCACCCAATCTGGTCCCCTACGCCTACACTGAACTTCTCTGTTCCAGTCTCTTGGAAACAGAGTTGGCAGTCAGCTGAGGTAAAGAACAAACATCTCATCACAGACCCCTGCGAGCGTCAACCCGGCTTTGACCTAGCACGTTATGATCGGGCCCTCCTCAATCGCTATCGAACAGGCCATGGCCGGTGCGCCGCTATGTTCCATCACTGGGGAGCCAGAGACGACCCGAACTGCCCCTGCGGCTCCAGACAGACTATGACCCACATAGTCTGCCACATAGTCAACGACTGCCACCTCTCCAGATTCAAAGGAGGTCTCGAAACTTGACATCAGGCTCAACCTGACGCTGTTGACTGGCTTCCTGGAAGAAGGGCAAACACTAGAAGAAGAAGAATTGGATGGATGTACTTACTTCCTTTGGATACATTCCTAGGAGAGGAATTAGGACAGAATTTTTTTTTTGGTTTTGAAACTGGAGACTTATTCCCTACACAATATTCTTCCCAGTTTCATTCTGCAGGTTTTTAGCACAACAGAGAGAATTAACACTCCATATATTCTCTTCATTGTGACTGCTACTACAGACAGAGCAGGCAAGGGCAAATCCCTACACCTTCCCCACCTGCATTTTCTCTCTCTCTCTCTTTCTCTTCCTTCCTTCCTTCCTTCCTTCCTTCCTTCCTTTATTTCTTTATTTCTTCCTTTCTTCTCTTCTTCTTCTGGGACTCAGTGCCACTACTACAAATATACTGCACCTGGTGGCCATTTTATTTTTCCATTTTATTGGATAGGACAGAGAAATTGAGAGGGGAAGGGGTGATAAAAAGGGGGAGAGAAAGACGCCTACAGACCTGCTTCACCGCTTGTGAAATGAACCCCCTGCAGGTGGGGAGTCAGGGGCTTGAACCGGGGTCCTTACATGGGTCCTTGTGCTTCATACTATGTACTCTTAACCCAGTGTGCTATTACTGCCCAGCCCTGCACTTTTTCTTCTTCTTCTTCTCCTTCTCCTTCTCCTTCTCCTTCTCCTTCTCCTTCTTCTTCTTCTTCTCCTTCTTCTCCTTCTTCTCCTTCTTCTTCTCCTTCTCCTTCTCCTTCTCCTTCTTCTTCTTCTTCTATTTTACTTTTTTATTTAAAAAAGAAGACATTGACAAAACCATAGGACAAGAGGGGTACAACTCCACACAATTTCCACCATCAGATCTCCATATCCCCTCCCCTCCCCTGATAGCTTTCTTGTTCTTTATCCCTCTGGGAGTATGGACCCAACATCATTGTGGGATGCAGAAGGTGGAAGGTCTGGCTTCTGTAATTGCTTCCCCAGTGAACATGGGCGTTGACTGGTCAATCCATACTCTCAGCAGGACAGAATTCTTAT
Organism: Erinaceus europaeus; assembly: GCF_950295315.1. NCBI lineage: Eukaryota > Metazoa > Chordata > Mammalia > Eulipotyphla > Erinaceidae > Erinaceus > Erinaceus europaeus. The sequence goes on from NC_080177.1 coordinate 80,712,823, forward strand.
TTGAAGAAACAAAAATCAGGAATTTCTCTAAACTGAAGGAAATAAACCCTAGATCCAAGAATCACCACACAAAATACTCCCAAACAAGTGCCCAGCAGGACATATGGAGAGAATGTCTTATAGACACCCATCATTTGGAGAAGAGACGTTGTAACTATGTGTCAGCAACTGTACTGAAATCTGTTAACTCTCAAGAAAGTGAAAAAAGCAACAAACAAGCAACAAGTCTATATTCTATATATATATTATGCATAATATCAAAATTAAAGATACCTTATCACAGTATCATGAGTTAATGATAAGAAAAGTTTGAAATTCCTCTTCAGGAACATTTATCTTTGAGCTGTGAGTTTTGGGATAGAAAATATATTTTATTTGGGAGTTGGGTGGTAGCACCCCTGGTTAAGTGCAGGTGGCTCAAAGCGCAAGGACCAAGGACTGGAGTAAGCCCCCGGCTCCCCACCTGCAGGGGAGTCGCTTCACAGGCGGTGAAGCAGGTCTGCAGGTGTCTGTCTTTCTCTCCCCCTCTCTGTCTTCCCCTCCTCTCTCCATTTCTCTCTGTCCTATCTAACAACGATGGCATCAATAACAACAGCAATAAAACAAGAAGGGCAACAAAAGGAAATAAATAAAAAAAGAAAGAAAATATATTTTATTCGAGCTTCCGCATCCCCACCTGCACAAGGACCGGTGTAACAATCCCGGTTTGAGCCCCCGACTCCCCACCTGCAGGGGAATCACTTCACAAGCAGTGTAGCAGGTCTGCAGTTGTCTATCTTTCTCTCCCCTCTCTGTCTTCCCCTCCTCTCTCCATTTCTCTCTGTCCTATTATCTAACAACGACAACATCAGTAACAACAACAATAACAACAACAACAGAAAGCAACAAGGGCAACAAAAGGGAAAATAAATTAAAAAAATAAAACACATTTTAGCTATTATAATCTTAGAAATTTTATTTTGAAACTCTCACAACTTTTCTTCATTTTAATGTCACCTTAAAGGCTAAATAAGTGTGTTTTGAATATCATTTTAGTGGAACAGAAGAATATGTTAAAATAATTGCCTTAAAAGTAAATAAAATGGCAAAGATCAAACACAAAAAGAGAATCTGAAACATGACAAGGAATATTCCATATCCCCAAACCTTTGAGTATCAAAAACTTAATTATACAGAACATTTGAAGACACCTATCACATAGATTCTGTGGTTGCTATCATTGTCCTACATCTGCCTTTATCCACTTCTCTTATTCCTTTGATTCATTTCAAAGTAATTTTCAGGCATAGGTATACTTTATATTTCCCTCCTAAATCTTTTAGCATTCATATAATTCACTAGATTTTAAAACTATTTTCAGTATTTTAAAGTAAAATTTATATAAAGTGACATAAACCGTAAACATAGTATTAGATAAGTTTGATAAAAGCCAAAACGTGGGTTTCCCAAACCTCTATCGAGTTGCTGAAAATTTCCATAGTGCTTATTTGGTTGCTAGTTTTTCTACAAACAGGAAATAAAAAAGTGATTAAATTCTAGATTTTTCAAAGTCTGAGTGGCCTATTGGTAGAGTGTAGCTTATTATGCTATACATGATTTTAGGTGAATTTTATTTCATTTTTAGTAGGTACAAAAACATGCTACACACTAAGGTTGGTATCTGTGCTTCTTGTTGCTTTTCCAATTCAATCTCAGTGACATTAGAAGCAAGCCAAAATGTTCAGAAGTAAAATGGCTGGTGCCAGGGAATTAAAAGCAGAAACCAAGGCTTCATTTCTCTTCTTTCCTTCCATTCCATTCCATTCCATTCCATTCCATTCCATTCCATTCCATTCCATCCATTCCATTCCATTCCATTCCATTCCATTCCATTCCATTCCATTCCATTCCATTCCATCCCCTTCCCTTCCCTTCCCTTCCCTTCCCTTCCCTTCCCTTCCCTTCCCTTCCCTTCCCTTCCCTTCCCTTCCCTTCCCTTCCCTTCCCTTCCCTTTCCTTCCCCTTCCCCTTCCCCTTCCCCTTCCCTTCCCTTCCCTTCCATCCCCTTCCCTTCCCTTCCCTTCCCTTCCCTTCCCTTCCCTTCCCTTCCCTCCATCCCTTCCCTTCCCTTCCCTTCCCTCCCTTCCCTTCCCTTCCATCCCCTTCCCTTCCCTTCCCTTCCTTCCCTCCCTTCCCTTCCCTTCCCTTCCCTTCCCTTCCCTTCCCTTCCCTTCCCTTCCCTTCCCTTCCCTTCCCTTCCATCCCCTTCCCTTCCCTTCCCTTCCCTTCCCTTCCCTTCCCTTCCCTTCCCTTCCCTTCCCTTCCCTTCCCTTCCCTTCCCTTCCCTTCCATCCCCTTCACCTTCCCCTTCCCCTTCCCCTTCCCCTTCCCTTCCCTTCCCTTCCCTTCCCTTCCCTTCCCTTCCCTTCCCTTCCCCTTCCCTTCCCCTTCCCCCTTCCCTTCCCTTCCCTTCCATCCCCTTCCTTTCCCTTCCCTTCCCTTCCCTTCCCTTCCCTTCCCTTCCATCCCTTCCCTCCCTTCCCTTCCCTTCCCTCCCTTCCCTCCTTCCTTCCCTTCCCTTCCCTTCCCTTCCTTCCCTTCCTCCCTTCCCCTTCCCTTCCCTTCCCTTCCCTTCCCTTCCCTTCCCTTCCCTTCCCTTCCCTTCCATCCCTTCCCTTCCCTTCCCTTCCCTTCCTCCCTTCCCTTCCCTTCCCTTCCCTTCCCTTCCCTTCCCTCCTTCCCTTCCCTTCCTTCCCTTCCCTTCCCTTCCCTTCCCTTCCCTTCCTTCCCTTCCCTTCCCTTCCCTTCCCTTCCCTTCCATCCCCTTCCCTTCCCTTCCCTTCCCTTCCCTTCCCTTCCCTTCCCTTCCCTTCCCTTCCTTCCCTTCCCTTCCCTTCCCTCCCCTCCCCTCCCCTCCCCTCCCCTCCCCTTCCTTCCCTTCCCTTCCCTTCCCTTCCCTTCCTTCCTTTCCCTTCCTTCCCTTCCATCCCCTTCCCTTCCCTCCCTTCCGTTCCCTTCACTTCCCTTCCATCCCCTTCCTTCCCTTCCCTTCCCTTCCCTTCCATCCCCTTCCCTTCCCCTTTCCCTTTCCTTCCCCTTTCCCTTCCCTTCCCTTCCCTTCCTTCCCTTCCCTTCCCTTCCCTTCCCTTCCCTTCCCTTCCCTTCCCTTCCCTTCTCCCTTCCCTTCCCTTCCCTTCCCTTCCCTTCCCTTCCCTTCCCTTCCCTTCCCTTCCCTTCCATCCCCTTCCCTTCCCTTCCCTTCCTTTCCCTTCCCTTCCCTTCCCTTCCCTTCCCTTCCCTTCCCTTCCCTTCCCTTCCCTTCCCTTCCTTCCCTTCCCTTCCCTTCCCTTCCCTTCCCTTCCCTTCTCCCTTCCCTTCCCTTCCCTTCCATCCCCTTCCCTTCCCTTCCCTTCCCTTCCTTTCCCTTCCCTTCCCTTCCATCCCTTCCCTTCCCTTCCCTTCCCTTCCCTTCCCTTCCCTTCCCTTCCCTTCCCTTCCCTTCCCTTCCCTTCCCTTCCATCCCCTTCCCTTCCCTTCCCTTCACTTCCCTTCCCTTCCCTTCCCTTCCATCTCCTTTCCCTTCCCCTTCCCCTTCCCCTTCCCCCTTCCCTTCCCTTCCCTTCCCTTCTCCCTTCCCTTCCCTTCCCTTCCCTTCCATCCCCTTCCCTTCCCTTCCCTTCCCTTCCCTTCCATCCCCTTCCCCTTCCCCTTCCCTTCCCTTCCCTTCCATCCCCTTCCCTTCCCTTCCCTTCCCTTCCCTTCCCTTCCCTTCCCTTCCCTTCCCTTCCCTTCCCTTCCCTTCCCTTCCCTTCCCTTCCATCCCCTTCCCTTCCCTTCCCTTCCTTCCCTTCCCTTCCCTTCCCTTCCCTTCCCTTCCCTTCCATCCCCTTCCCTTCCATCCCCTTCCCTTCCCTTCCCTTCCCTTGCCTTCCCTTCCCTTCCCTTCCCTTCCCTTCCCTTCCCTTCCCTTCCCTTCCCTTCCCTTCCCTTCCCTTCCCTTCCCTTCCATCCCCTTCCCTTCCTTCCCTTCCCTTCCCTTCCCTTCCCTTCCCTTCCCTTCCATCCCCTTCCCCTTCCCCTTCCCTTCCCTTCCCTTCCATCCCCTTCCCTTCCATCCCCTTCCCTTCCATCCCCTTCCCCTTCCCCTTCCCCTTCCCTTCCCTTCCCTTCCCTTCCCTTCCCTTCCCTTCCCTTCCCTTCCCTTCCCTTCCCCTTCCCCTTCCCCTTCCCCTTCCCCTTCCCCTTCCCCTTCCCCTTCCCTTCCCTTCCCTTCCCTTCCCTTCCCTTCCCTTCCATCCCCTTCCCTTCCCTTCCCTTCCCTTCCCTTCCCTTCCCTTCCCTTCCATCCCCTTCCCCTTCCCCTTCCCCTTTCCCTTCCCCTTTCCCTTCCCTTCCCTTCCCTTCCCTTCCCTTCCCTTCCCTTCCCTTCCCTTCCCTTCCCTTCCCTTCCCTTCCCTTCCCTTCCCTTCCCTTCCTTTCCCTTCCCTTCCCTTCCTTCTTTTCTTTCTTTCTACCTTCTTCTTTTTCCTTTTCCTCCTTCTTCCACATTAATTAATCTCAACCCCAAACATTCATTTCCGTGGCAATCAGTACATATTTGCTGCTGCCAGACTATCTGTAAAAAAAATATAATAATAATACTGGCTATATTTTATGACCAACCTAGAAAACAGTCATGGTTAGTTGGACCAAAGTAAAAGACTCTGGGGGTGGGGGTGGGGGCTTTCAGGTCCTGGTGTAAGATGGTGGAGGAGGACCTAGGCTGGGGATGAGAGTGCTTTGCAGAAAACTGAGAAATTTCACACATGTACCAACAACTATTCCCTGTAAACGGTTAGTCCTCCCAATGGAAGACAACAAAAAAGAGGAAATAATAATGGGGTCGCAATGCAAAGCCATGGAGAAAATCACACATCTCTCTCAGCTGTTTGTTCACCAGTTACTTGTGATGTTGGGTTAAAAGTAGAGGATAGGATGCGGAGAACTTCTCAAGAGCTTAGGGGTGAAGAGAGAAAGGCAGTGAAAGTCAGACCTTCTCTGTGTCTCTGTTGAGGTGCTGGCGCTAAAGAGACCTTGACTATGACTTCTCTTGGGTTTCCTGTTAGCTACACCCAGTGACTGTCCTTCCCAGTGCACTACAGTAGTTAAAGCTCCTGGAAGGAGTTTATATCCAAACACCTGATGGGTGCTTATCAGAGGGAATCAATAAAAAAGAGCAGTTACATGTTTGGCTGAACCATTTCAAGCTCTAGTCAAGAAATTAATTCATATGTGCACATATGCAATTTCAGATATGTTTTTAAAATACCACACCAAATTTCATCACCTCAAATGTCCACTGTAATATACTGCAAACCATCTCTCTCCATTCTTTTGTCATCACTGGGGCTTGAATGCTCTAGGATGACTTCCCCAGACAGAAAGACACAGAGAGGGATGGAGGAAGGGTGGGAAGGAGGGAGGGAGGAAGGGGGGGGAGAGGGCAAGCAGAGTCAGCTCAGATCTATGCATCATTGTTTATGAGCATCATAGCTGACTCACGTGCAAGTGTACAGAGTAACATTTGTCTTAAAACTGCCATTTTTGTCACAAATCTTTTTCTTCTGTGATGGACACCCCCACCCCATATAATAACCATAGTGTTTTGGTCAGCGCTTGCTTGTAGAGAATACAACTTATTTTAATGATTAACCATGAAGACATTTATTACAGAGTCCTAGATGATTTGCAGATTCTAGGTTGAGTTTGTGGGAATGGCCCCAAACCCACACTGGGGATTGTTGCGACAACAAGGAAATTGTAGGATGACAATGACACCATCACAGTTACGAGCTCCAGGGCTTCCTGTGCTAAGAGCAGAAAACAGCCTGGCAAGTGAGGGGAACTGCTGCTACAGCTGTTATCCCAGACTCTTGTCACTACTGTTCCCAGTCACAACAACAAAAGTGAATGCCAAATTCCACACGGATTGTAGGGACTTGTACAAAATCTAGAACTCTGGGTGCGAGAGGTTTGGAAACAGCTTTCAGCTCTTTAGCCTTGGCACATTAGAAAAAGGGGTGAGGACTTGAGTGGGTTAAGCAATTTCATAGCTTCTGCTAGAACTACCTGACGTTTGCAGGTTCAGCCAAAACAGCTGCACGGATGGCAGAAGAGGACCTAGTGGGGGTTGTATTGTTATGTGGAAGACTGGGAAATGCTATGCATGTACAAACTATTGCGTTTTACTGTCGACTGTAAACCTTTAATTCCCCCCATAAAGAAATCAAAAGTGAAACAAAATAAAACGGCAACACGGGAGGCTGCTGAGCAACCCCCTTTCACAGGTGCACCACATGTGCAGTTCCACTGGAGAAATTCCCCCTGAAAGAAATGCAGAGACTAGCTGAGCGACTCCCACACATTGAGAAAATACCAGCATCAGAATGGGTAGGGAAGGCTGAGGCATACACACACACACACACACACACACACACACACTCTCTCTCTCTCTCTCTCTCTCTCTCTCTCTCTCTCTCTCACTGTAAACCCTCCCCCCAACTGAATGCTATAGAATTGGGAGGATATTCCCGCCTCTCAGCTTCTCTCTGAGGAGCAGTTGGTCTTAGGACTTGCCCCTGAAGGATGATGGAGTTTTCTAGACAGAGAACTTTTGAAGTCAAGACCCACTATACTATATGATACACAGTAGCAGTTTTTAATGGCATTCAAGCATTCAATACAGCTGTCTTGAAGCCTTCAATAATCTCAAAAGAGCTGGTGTGTACTTGCCTCAGTTTCTTCCTCTGACTTGCTCGAACAATATAACCAACTCACTGGCAACTTTTAGGGGGAATCTGTGCACACATCTGGTGCTTCAGCTTTTCCAGCTGCCATCTGAGAGACAGAGTCCTGAACCACTTGGTTCTCATGGCCACTAGGGCTTGTGTTCTGACTGGGGCTTTGTGAACGCCTAGGGCTCAGCATGGAGGGAGCTGCCGAGCATATACCTATTTCTCAGCCTTTTTCTGAGAAGGATCTGGTATGTTAGAAGCTGTTGCCTGAGGGTCTGGTTTCTAATTTAGTAAGCATCTAGGAGAACAAGGAATTAGACTTTTTTTTTGCAGATGAGATATATCACAACAGAAAACACTAAAGACCCTATAAGACTGATAGAACAAATAAACAGGTTCAGAAAATTGTAGAATATGAGTCAGTATGCAAAAATCACTTGTGTCTCCACATACTAGCAAAGAACTGTCACGAGAGAAGGTAAGAAAACAATTACATTTAAAATATTATAACACCCCAAACAATAAAATACATGGGAATAAAAATAAGCAACAAGTTAAAGATCTATGCAGTGCAAACTTTTAACATATTCTGAAGAGGGATGGTGAAATAGGGCATTTATATCACTTGCTTTGTTCTGTGCACGACCCTGGTTTGAACCTAGCTCGCAGTGCTTCTGTGCTGTGGTCTCTCTCTTTCTCTCTCACTCCCTCTCTCTCTCTCTCCGTCTCCCATTCCAGTGCTAGTCAGGCTCAATACTACTTAGTTTCTGAGACCAGATGAGGCCAGGTGTGTTTAGGTCTGTAGACCATCTGCCTTCCTATCTGAAAATGGTTGACTTGGAGTTGTAAAGCCTTATTACTAAAGACTGGAAGGAGATTTTTGACTTCTTATAAGAGGGAAGACAATCCGTGTTTATGAACTTGAAGAACTAATGTTGTTAATATGTCAGTTCAGAAGTAAACCCCAAATGGATCAAGAACTTGAATTTTAGACCAGAAACTACAAAATAACTAGAGGAAAATGTTGATAGAACTCTTTTCCATCTAAATTTTATGGCATCTCCAGTGATACAAATCCAATTGCAAGGAAGGCTGAAACAAACAAACAAACAAGCAAACAATAAAACAATAGGAATACATGAAATTGAAAAGCTTCTGTACAGCAAAAGAAACCGCTATGTAAATAAAAAGACTTTAACAGAATGGGAGAAGATCTCTACATGCCAGACATCAGACAAGAGGCTAATAACCAACATATACAAAGAGCTCACCAAACTTAGCAACAAACAGATGATCCCATCCAAAAGTGTGGAGAGGCCACGAACAGAGTATTCACTGAAGAAGAGATCCAAAAGGCCAACAAACATATGAAAAAAAACTCCAAGTCATTGATTATCAGAGAAATGCAAATTAAGACAATAATGTGATACCATTTAACTCCTGTGAGAATGTCATATATCAGAAATTGAATAAAGGTATATCAGAAATTGAATAAACCTTTCTTTTTTTTCTTTTTTTTTTTATTGCCACCAGTGTTGTCACTAGGGCTCAGCCCTTTGCTTGCACAAAGAATCCATCAGGGGAGGGGATGGGATACGGAGTTCTGGTGGTGGGAATTGTGTGGAGTTGTACCCTTCTTATCCTATGGTTTTTGTCAGTGTTTCCTTTTTATAAATAAAAATTAAAAAAGAAAAAAGAAATCCTGAGTGGAGTATCTAGCTAGGCTGGAGCCAGTCTTCTGGCCCTTTCAGAACTGTGAGATAACACATTTGTGTTATTTCAAATTGATAGATTTGTCATACAGAAAATAGGAAGTGAATTTAACTTGTAACCCCCAATAACCAAAAGCATATAGTCTTTATACATTATTCATCTATATTATTTAAATAGTATACTGAACATTATTTCATTGCACAGTTTTATCTAATTTCTTTTACTCTTATTTCTCCTTTTATACTTTCACTAGCATATTGATAGAAGTCAATCAGTTTGAAAGAAGGACATTAAGGATTGTCCTTTTTTTGTTTTTCCTCCTGATTTCTACCTTTCATCTAAATTTCTACTTTTCATCTGATATAGATAGTTCCTCTTTGACTTTTATTAAGGATTCAGAGCAATGCATTTTGATTATTTTGATTACAGTTCCATCAAGGCTGTAGCCTGAGAAAGACAAAGAATTCTTCAGAGGAACTGGTGGGATTGCTGGGAAGGATGCTTGGATCCCAATCCATGGAAGTAATGCTGAAAACCACGTTCACCTAAATACAGGGATGCTTCGTAGTCTAAATATCTAAGGGCTGATAGCTGTGCAGTGTGAAAAATATTGTTATAAAAACACAGTTTGGGCACCAGATGGCAGGTAGAAGAGTCTGACCTCTCAGGGGGACTGTGTGGGGTTTTCGTTGACTTTTATTAACGGTAGGGAGTAAGACGTTTTGCTCACAGTTCCACCCAGACTATCCCCCATGTAAGACAAACAGTTCTCCAGAGGAACCAGAAAGGTTTGTTGGGAACAATGCCTGGATGTCCATTGGTGGGAAAATTCCTGAGAAACTCAATGCTAGCTAGCTTTTGTAAGCCTAAGGGAAATCTGTGTCCTTTTCAGGGCCACAAGAGGCTGAAATGAAAAAGAAGAGAAGAGTAGGAATACCACCCAACACTGAGTGGGACTAACCTATCTAAGATTTTCATTTATTTATTTTTTATTTTCTAAATAATTTTTAAAATATGCATTTATTCATTCCCTCTTGTTGCCCTTGTTGTTTTATTGTTGTAGTTATTATTCTTGTTGTTATTGATGTTGTCATTGTTGGATAGGACAGAGAGAAATGGAGAGAGGAGGGGAAGACAGAGAGGGGGAGAGGAAGACAGACACCTGCAGACCTGCTTCACCGCCTGTGAAGCGACCCCCCTGCAGGTGGGGAGCCGGGGGCTCCAACCGGGATCCTTATGCAGGTCCTTGTGCTTAACCTGCTGTGCTACCGCCTGACTCCCCAGATTTTCATTTATTAAACTATTTCATAAAGTCAGCAAAGTAGCTGACTTAGGTATTATGCTGTTTCACTGTGTGTGTGACCCAGGTCTGAGCCAGGCCCCTCATTGTGTTGAAGAAGGTGTCCATACTGTGGTCTCTTTCACTCCACTTTCTGTATTTGTTTGTTTGTTTATTTATTTACTTATTTATGGCACATCTAAGTCTCTGGGAGTGTAAGCCTTTCTGTTTTGGAGTAGTCACAGCCTACTGTCAGAGTTTAAAGTGTTACTGTCTCAGCTGTGATGGAGAAGGGAGAGGCTGTCACAGTGTTTTTTCCTACCTGCAATGTTTGATTAATCCCAGATTAAGTTTCCAGAATATTATTTAAATACTATTCTGTGGGGCCCAAGATGCCTCAGTGAATAAAGCCACAGGGCTGGTTGTGTGTGAGTCAGTCCCAGTCACCACACAGCAGCACCAGGGGAACTGCATGCTTAGTTCAGTGGGGCTTTGGTTTGTCTCTTTGCTTCTCTGACAAGTGACAGAATGCAGCGTTGAGCTGGTGAGGCAACATGCATATGCACACATCTTGCACAAAGTCCTGCATCACCCAGCCCAGCATTAAAGAGAAAAGCAGGATGGGAGATACCTCACTAAGTACAGAGATGTCTTACTATGCTGGATCAGAACCCTAGCTCCACATGGAGGCACTGTAGAGGTGGGGTGGTGCTTCAGTCTCTCTCTCTAAAATATTGGATAGGGTAAGGCTCTGGGTTTATTCCATGGCACGAGAAGGAGAGAGAGAGAGAGAGAGAGAGAGAGAGAGAGAGAGGTTAACTTCTGTCTGCATGACAAATCTGTCCTGTGTTCATTTATATTTATATCCCTAGCTAGCAAAATACGGCCTGCATTCTGACTGATCCTCGCTTTCTGGCCAGAAGCTTGCAGAGGGGAGAGTCTATTTGCATAACCAAGATGCTCTCTACCCTCTGCCCAAGGACTTTTTCTTGTCTTTAAAATCATGAAAATGAATTTCTAGACCAACTAAATTGAAATATCCAGCACATTCAAATCTAGTCAACTATTAACTTTCCTCAAAGCTCTTCTTCTTCATAGCTAGTCAACTATTCAACTATTCAAATCTAGTCAACTATAACTTTCCCCTAAGCTCTTCTTCTTTCCCCCCTTAACTCCCCTTGTTTTTATTACACTCTTCCTCTTAACCTTCCTGTGCAGTTCTCTGGTTACAGAAAATGTCACTTGAATTATAAAGCCCTTCTCTCCAAGATATAGAATGTACAGGAAACCACATTTGAATTTCTAAAAGCTTGCTTTTTTTTTTTTTTTTTTTTTTTACCCCAGAGTAGTTCTTCACTGGGACAGTTACAACTGAGAATTGGTAATTATCTTGATGCTTCAGTGGGAAGTCTTGTCTCAATTTCCTGAAAGCAAATTACGGGGTTTCACTTGGAGAGCTGTGTCTGTTCTTCCTTCCACTTGGCCTTTCAGATCTTTGGCTCCTTGGGAGAAAGTAGACATGAAAGAGGGCAGTTTTTTTTTCCGAGTTTCTGAACATTCATTTGGAATATAGTTGTCTTGTACACAAAAGTTACCATAAGGGTAAAGGTATCTTTTCACTTGAAAAGATAATTATTTAGTTCACTTCCACTGGCAGAAGGAAAATATTCTCAAATCGGATGTTTCTTTCTACTTTAGAATGGAAACACTTGCTATTTGTTTGAGGAATATAAAGCCTGTATGATTCCTTTAGGCACGTGAGCCAGGAGGTGGGACACTCGTTTTATGTCGCAATACTCTATGAAGAAGAAGAGCTTAGGGGAAAGTTATAGTTGACTAGATTTGAATGTGCTGGATATTTCAATTTAGTTGGTCTAGAAATTCATTTTCATGATTTTAAAGACAAGAAAAAGTCCTTGGGCAGAGAGAGGGTAGAGAGCATCTTGGTTATGCAAATAGACTCTCATGCCTGAGGCTCCAAAACCCCAGGTTCAGTCCCCTGCACCACCATCAGCCAGAGCTGAGCCGTGCTCTGGTTAAAAAATAAATAAATATATAAAAAGAAAAGTCCTTGGGGATTGGGGCAAGATAGTCCATGTCTTCTTTGGCGGACCTTTCACTTTTGTGACACTTTGCTTCTGACTCCAATTTTACTTTTCTTTCTCACTTTAAAGTTATCCTTATTTATTTATTTGACAGAGACAGTCAGAAATTGAGAGTGAGGGGGAGACAGAGAGGGAGAGAAACTGAGAGACACCTGCAGCCCTGCTTCACCTCTCGTGGTGGGGAGCAGGGGCTTGAACCTGGGTCCTGTGCATTGTAATGTGTGTGCTTAAACCAGGTGCATCACTGCCTGGCCCCCAATTGTACTTCTCTCTCTCTCTTTTTAAAGATTTTCTTTATTTATTAATGAGAAAGATAGGAGGAGAGAGAAAGAACCAGACATCACTCTGGTCCATGTGCTGCTGGAGATTGAACGTGGGACCTCATTCTTGAGAGTCTAATGCTTTATCCACTGTGCCACCTCCTGGGCCACCAATTTTACTTGTCTCTATAGAGACACATGAATATAAAATATTTCCCTGCCTCATATTTCACAGAAATCAACTCTTAGCTCATAAATATCTGTCCTAAAAATTATCATCTTTGTTAGATAGAAACAGCCAGAAATCGAGAGGAAGGGGATGATAGAGAGGAAGAGAGACAGAGAGACACCTGCAGTCCTGCTTCACCACTTGTGAAGCTTTTCCCCTGCAGGTGGGGACCGGGGGCTTGAACCCAGGTCCTTGTGCACTGTAATGTGTGCGCTCAACCCGGCGCACCACCGCCCGCCGCTGCCGCCTCATAAATATCTCTCAGTCGTGTTCCTCTCTTCTTCCACACGGCCACAATCTCAATTCACATGATGTCAGATTTCATCTCAATCCACCTGCCCTTTTGGTGCTAGAGCGCCTGCACTTAAATGCAAAGCCATTTGCTTACAGCACCGTAATAGTTTTTTCTCAATGGGATGATCTCCTAATAAGATCCCCCATGATTACACCTCATATATATTGGGTTGTCTGAAAAGTCACGCTGCATTTTTTTTTTTTAATTTCACTCGAATCCTAAATTTAAAGAGATACTTTGAAGTGGAAGGGTTCTAAAGCAGTTCCTGAATCAGAATCTGAAACGATCTCAGCCAAGTAAACTTTTCATCCAGAAGCATTGAGAAACTCCTTTGCTGTGTACCTGGTTACCTGTGCCTTAATGTATATCAGTAGCTGTTTCTCTCTCTCTTTTGATTATTAATTAATTAATTAATTAATGTGAAAGATAGCAGGAGAGAAAGAAGCAGACACCATTCTGGTACATGTGCTTCCAAGGATTGAACTCAGGACCTCATGCTTGAGAGTCCAGTGCTTTATCCACTCTGCCACCTCCTGGACCACTGTTAGTAGCTGTTCTGTAGAAATTCATTCAGTAAGTACTGTAGATTTTAAGAATGGATTCAGACAGCTTACCAGTTTCCTATACTATTAATAATTAATTTTGGTACATGTGCTGCCAGGGATTGAACTCAGGACCTTAACCTCTCCCATTTAAAAATATTTATTGTCTTTATTTATTTATTGGATAGAAACAGCCAGAAATTGAGAGAGAAGGGGGTGATAGGGAGGGAGACGGACACCTGTAACACTGCTTCACCACATGATGCGTTTTTCCTTTCTATTTATTTTTATTATTTTTATTTCACCAATCCCATTATCAGAGGGATTGGTGAAATACCTCCCAGAAACTTCTTCAAGGAAGTTCATCTACGCCGATGACATCTGCTGTGCAACTCAGGCATCCAAGTTCGACATCCTCGAGGAAACACTCACAAAAGACATGTCTCTGATATCTGATTACTATAAAAAATGGCGACTAATCCCCAGCACTGCAAAAACGGTATCATCTGTTTTCCGTCTACACCATGCCTCGGCCTCGCGTGAGCTTAATGTGCAGCTTGGCGATACGAGAATCCGGCACGAAGTCCAGCCAGTCTATCTTGGCGTTACTCTCGATCGCACCCTGTCATTTCACGAACATCTCATAAAAACTGCAGCAAAGGTGGGCACGAGGAATCACATCATTGCAAGACTGGCCAGCTCCTCATGGGGTGCGAGCGCTTCCACACTGCGATCATCCTCTCTGGCATTCTGCTATTCCACTACAGAATACTGTGCCCCAGGATGGTTCTGTAGCCCCCATGTCCACTTGGTCAATTCCAAATTATATTCCTCCATGAGGATCATTTCTGGAACCATCCGTTCCACCCCGGTTCCATGGCTGCCAGTTCTTAGCAACATCGCCCCGCCAGACATTTGTCGGGATGTGGCATCATCTAAGTTCATTTCCCACATCTACGCTCGACCGGACCTGCCAATATATGCGGATATCTTCGCCTACCCTGTCCAACGCTTGACGTCTCGTCACCCAATCTGGTCCCCTACGCCTACACTGAACTTCTCTGTTCCAGACTCTTGGAAACAGAGTTGGCAGTCAGCTGAGGTCAAGAACAAACACCTCATCACAGACCCCTGCGAGCGTCAACCCGGCTCTGACCTAGCACGTTATGATCGGGCCCTCCTCCATCGCTATCGAACAGGCCATGGCCGGTGCACCGCTATGTTCCATCACTGGGGAGCCAGAGACGACCCGAACTGCCCCTGCGGCTCCAGATAGACTATGACCCACATAGTCAACGACTGCCACCTCTCCAGATTCAAAGGAGGTCTCGAAACTTGACATCAGGCTCAACCTGACGCTGTTGACTGGCTACAGAAGAAGGGCAAACGCTAGAAGAAGATTACCAAAGGCATGGCACATTTTTATATGCAAACACACATCAACACTTTCTTTCTCACCATAGGCTAATACTCACATATTTCAGCAATAGAGAGCTGTTTGTGGTTTCCTGGAGATGTAACTGCTGGATCTATTTTATTTTATTTATTTATAAAATAGAAATATTGACAAGACCATAGGATAAGAGGGGCACAATTCCACACAGTTCCCACCACCAGAGCTCCGTGTCCCATTCCCTCCCCTGATAGCTTTCCTATTCTTTAACCCTCTGGGAGTATGGACCCAGGGTCATTATGCAACACAGAAGGTGGAAGGTCTGGCTTCTGTAGTTGCTTCCCTGCTGAACATGGGTGTTGGCAGGTTGATCCATACTCCCAGTCTGTCTCTCTCTTTCCCTGGTGGGGCAGGGCTCTGGGGAAGTGGAGCTCCAGGACACATTGGTGGGCTCGTCTGCCTAGGGAAGTCAGGTGGGCATCATGGTAGCATCTGGAACCTGGTGGCTGAAAAAGAGTCAACATATAAAACCGCGAGCTCAGACCTACAGGGATGCAGACGTTACACAGGCTCTTGTGCTGACTATGGGCCCCAGATCAGATTGATGGCGTTACAGTTAACAACATTCACACACTTTTCCCACATTTGGGAGCTACTCTCTTCCCTGATCCAGCTTTCTAGTCCTTTTTCCAACTATGACACCATCTCCCCAGACAATAACTTGGGTCCACCTGCATATTAGATGTTAGGCTGAGGCAAAAACTAGTAAACTCATGGTCCCTTTGGAATATACCTAAAATAGACCTACCATCTTTTTCCAAAACAGAGACCCCAAATCTTCATCTGCAATATTCTTGCCTTTAGGTTCAAGATTAGTCAACAATTTGTTCTGCGTTATATGTTAACTGCTGGATCTTATGTTAGTTCTACTTTCAGCTTTTGGAGGAATAACCAAGCAGTTTTTACAGCAACTATACAATTGTCATTCCCACCAACAGTGCACAGGAGTTCACTTTCCCCATATCTTCACTGAGACTGATCATTCTTTTTTCTAACAGTCATTCTAACAGGTGTGAGGGAATGTCTCATTATAGTTTAGTGTACTGTTTCCATGAAATTAATTATGTATAGCATCTTTTCGTGTTGGATAGAAACAGCCAGAAATCAAGAGGAAGGGGTTGATAGGGAGAGAGACAGAGAGACACCTGCAGCCCTGCTTCACCACTTATGAAGTTTCTCCCCTGCAGGTGAGGATCAGGGACTTGAACCTGGGTCCTTGTGCATTATAACATGTGCACTCAACCAGGTGCTCTTGATGCTTTGCATATCCTTGGGATAATGCCTATTCAGGGTCCTTGGCCATTTTTTTTTTATTGAAGTGTTTGTTTTTATGCTAGTGAGTCATGTGAGTTTTTAAAAAACACTTTGCACATTAACCTTATTAGACAAATAACTTGAAATTATTACCTCCTGTTTGGTATGTTGCCTTTTAAATTTATTGATGGTTTCCTTTTTAATTTTTATTACTATTCACCAGGAACATTGGGTAGTAGTTCTATATCCTGGTACTAGTTTTGATTTTATCAGGGTATTGCTCACCTCACAGAATGTTGGAAATGACATTATTTAAATAATTAGTTAATTGTTGAGTAGAGACAGGGAGAAATTGAGAGAGGAGGGGATATAGAGAGGGAAAGAGACAGAGAGACACCTGCAGCCCAAGGGGCTTGAACCTTAAAGATTTTGTTTATTTATTATTATTGGATAGAGACAGACATTAAGAGGGGAGAGTAAGATAGACAGGGAAAGAGACAGACACCCGTAGCCCTGATTTACCACTCATGAAGCTGCCCCTCTGCATGTGGGAACCAGGGGCTTGAACCCGAGTTTTTGTGCACTGTAACGTGAGCACTTAACCAGGTCGCCACCACCTGGCCCCAAAAGTACATTATTTAAAGAAGAGTTTTTTTTTTTTTTCTTTCAATTTTGGGAAAAGTTTAAGGAGGGTTGGTAGTTTTTGTCATCTTCAGGATCTCAACCCCTGGATGCGCTACTGATTTTCACTGAATTTAAATGCCTGTTTATTAACATCCAGTGATTACATTGTTGTTGTTGTTATTATTGCTGTCATTGTTGTTGGATAGGACAGAGAGAAATGGAGAGAGGAGGGGAAGACAGAGAGGGGAGAGAAAGATAGACACTTGCAGACCTGCTTCACGTGACTCCCCTGCAGGTGGGGAGCCGGGGACTCGAACCAGGATCCTTATGCTGGTCCTTGAGCTTCCCACCATGTGCACTTAACCAGCTGTGCCACCGCCCAGCCCCCTTGTCCCCCCCCCCCCACCCCCCCATGAATTCTTCTGTCCTGAGATGCATTCTACTCGGTGTCCACAAGAGGCCGACATAACAGGGAACTGCAGGTTTGCCAGCTTTCAGTCCACATGGCTCATGGGTGCTTCATTCCTCTTTATTTTTCTATGAAGTGAAATACCATTTGGTCCAGGGGTTTTTAAACCCTTTCCTTTCTTTTAAGAATTAGAGACCTGCTGGTGAAATTTATCTCTGTGCAGAACATTGGCTTTGCCTGTGTGAGAGTATGGCTTCCTCCCTTGTGGCCATAGGGGTCAGCCTTGTTTTGGCTTCTCTCTCCGTCTCTGGTGTCACTCTGTGTCTTCCAGAGTAAGCCAGTCACTACAGGTTAGAAGACGGAGGGCCAGCAGTCAGCTCACTTGGCTGCTTCGCCTTGTGTGAGAACCAGGTTCTCCTCTGTTACCCACAGGCAGGGAGGGAGCTCTGGTGCTGTATCTCTTTCAGTCTGTCTGCCCGTTTCGGTCTGTCTGTATTCCCAAAAGTAGGCATTCCTGAGCGATGGAGGCTTGGTGATGTCAAAATAAAAGGATAAGCAAATAAATAATTTAACGAATAGAGAGAGAGAGAGAACTCTGAGTAGGAAGCTACACAGGACAAGGAGTTCAGGGATGAACTGGGAAGTCCTGGTTTCAAATAAAATGTGGTCCCCCCCAAGCCATTTTTTCATTTGTAATTAATAGTAGTTTATAAGATTATAAGATAATAGAGTTTAGTTCCTGACTGCACCTTTCACCCTCCCAGTGGAGGGGAGACAGGATAATGGATATGCAAAAAGACTTTCATGCTAGAATCCCAGCTTCAGGTTCAATTCCCCACACCACCATATGTCAAGCTGAGCAGTGCTCTGGTTTTTTTTTAAAAGAAAATTATAAAGAGAAAATGGAGAGTGCTGACAATACGTCTCATCTAAATACTGTGCTGCTTTGCCTGTGTGGGACCCAGGTTAGTCCAGACCTCTCTGCACTGGAGGACCCTTCAGTGTTGTGGGCTCTCGCTCTCTCCCTTTTATTTCTGCTATTGTTTCCCTAACCATAGCCAGTTTCTTAAGGTAACTAGTATTGGCTGAATTTGTTTCCTCAAATTTGTTTTCTCCAAAAAGATAAATTCTAGTTCAGTGACCAGGTAGGTGAGCTCGGCACTGTGTGTGAAGATTCAGGCGTCAGCCCTTGGTCCCCATGGGTGGGTTGGAAGTGTCTGGAGTAATGGTGGTGCCTCTTTCTCTCTCCTTCTCCATCTTTCTCTGTCTCTTAGAAAGAAAAAAGGAAAGGAAAAAGAAAAAAGTGGCCACCTGGAACAGTGATGTCACTGAGTCACAACGATAACCTTAGTGGCAGAAAAGAAAGAAAGGAAGGAAGGAAGGAAGGAAGGAAGGAAGGAAGGAAGGAAGGAAGGAAGGAAGAAAGAAAGAGGGGCCGGGTGGTAGTGCACTTGGTTGAGTGCACGTATTACAATGTGTAAGGACCCAAGTTCGAGCCCCTGGTCCCCACCTGCAGGGGGAAAGCTTTGTGAGTGGTGAAGCAGGGCTGCAGGTGTCTCTCTGTCTCTCTCCCTTTCTATCACCCCTTTCCCTCTTGATTTCTGGCTGTCTCTTTCCAATCAATAAAAGATTAAAAATTTTTTATTTCTTTATTGGGGAATTAATGTTTTACATTAGACAGTAAATACAATAGTCTGTACATGCCTAACATTTCCCAGTTTTACACATAACAATACACCCCCCGCTAGGTCCTCTGTCATCCTTTTTGGACCTGTATTCTTACCCCCACCTGCCCCAGAGTCTTTTATTTTGGTGCAATACGCCAGCTCCAGTCTAAGTTCTGCTTTGTGTTTTCTCTTCTCATCTTGCTTTTTCCAACGTCTTAGGCCATCTGTCTATTTTGAGTCCTTCCTTCATTCCTTTCCTCCTGTCTCTATCTCCCTCCACCCCTCTCAGAAAGAAAGAAAGAAAACATGCAGTATAATTCTAATCCCCAGTATATCTCTGACTGACAAGGTGTTTATAGATCTAATCAAACTGAAATGAATTTTATGATTTGTGACACCTAGCATTTATGGAAATGTGCCTTCTGTTTTTTTTTTCTTTTTCTTTCTTATAATAGATTTGTTGGTGAAGTTTTCCTGTGACATTATTTTGCAAAAGGGATATCTATCACTTTAAGTCACTCAACATTGCTCTAAATCAAGTTTTCTGAGCAAGATAATACAGTTATTTGAGTCTGCAACGGTAATGGAGAAAGATGGAGTGACGCCTAACAGATGCTGTGCTTAAGAATGTCAGTCAGTGTTTTCAGTGAGCTCACAGCTTTAACAAGTCAGACCATTTCACAGCTACCCCTTTGAGATTCAGGAGTAAATAGAGGATGTTTGTTGTACTTTTTACTCTAAATGGTTTCCCAATTTTCCATGCCAAACTCTGGCTTTGCCATCTGCCAGTGGATTCTAACTTCTCCTCTCATCTGAGCCTGTTTCCTGATGCCGTCGTTGACCTTGAGGAGATGGTATCAGTGTGCCCTTGCACTTGTAGTTGTTTTCTGGCATTTGACCTGCAGTGATTCTAGTGGTTGATTTTGAACAGTTCTCACTGTTGGGGGTGATGGGGGGGAGAAGCATTTGGAGAATTACATGAACTGTAAGATCATCGTTAAAGCTCTGGTGGGTGGGTGTGGGGGTGGGCGGTGATGCACAAGGGTTAAGTGCACATAGTGCAAAGCACAAGGACCTGACAAGGATCCTGGTTCGAGCCCCGGTTACCCACCTGCAGGCGTCGGGGTGGGGGTCACTTCACTAGCCGTGAAACAGGTCTGCAAATGCCTATCTCTCCCTCTCCGTCTTCCCCATCCCTCTCAGTTTCTTTCTGTCCTGTCCAACAATCACAGCAGCAGTAACAACAACAACAATAACAGCAGCGACAACAATGGAAAAAAAAATGGCCTCCAGGAGCAGTGGATTCATAGTGCAGGCACTTCTTCTTCTTCTAGCATTTGCCCTTCTTCCGTAGCCAGTTAATGGCTTTGAAAGTGACTGGGATCCATGTGGATTCAGTCGGCTAGGAAGGATCGTCAGTTTCCCCAATGAATGGGTACTCACAGGATGCACCACGGGAAGGTCAATCCAATGCATCCCAAGTGCAGGCACTGAGCCCCAGCAATGGCCCTGGATGCAAAAAATGAAAATAAAAGCAAACAAACAAACAAAAATAACTATGGTCAGCTTGACTTATTATGGAGATCAGGCTATTTTTTCCCCTTCATGTCCACTGGATCCAACCTTATGTGTTTTTTAATTTTCTTTCACAATTCTATATCCCTGCTTGGATTTCTCTACTTCATTTGTCATGGACTGAGAAAAGGTTAGAGCTTCCAACTGTGATGGCCTATTAATTCTTAATTCTTAATGCTGACAGGCGTCTGTCAGTATTTCTACATTTGAAGAGTATTTAGAGTTCGATGGCACAAGACTGTGTTTTCTTATCTAGACCACTCTAACTGTAACTTCAGGGGAGTCTGTGCTGTCTTAGCTGCTGCTGACCCCAGTGGCCGCTCCTGAGTGTTCTCCTCCTGACAACCACCCAGAGGTTCTTACCTTCTCTCTCCTCCTGACAACCACCCAGAGGTTCTTACCTTCTCTCTCCTCCTGACAACCACCCAGAGGTTCTTACCTTCTCTCTCCTCCTGACAACTACTCAGAGGTTCTTACCCTCTCTTCTCCTGCCAGTTTCTGCTGTTTCAGAGCCTGAGGACTCCTGGTGTCTCTTCATCTGGTTTTAGTTTCTCTCTTGCGTGTATTTAGGTCTTGCGTGTATGCTTTTCTTCCAACTTCTTGTTAAAAATCATTTCATTGTGGCCCCCCCAATGTGGAGCTTAATGATTTAGAGCACAGTTGTTGACACATGGCTATGCTTTCTCATCTCCCCATGACAGATGTCTGCAAAACACTCTCAGCTCCAACCTGGGTCCACATCTATCATCCTGCACCAGCACCATACCTCTAACTCCATCTAGTTTCTAGGGGTTTTGCTTTTTTCTAAAACAATATGTCTATATTTCACATATGTATCTATTATATAAAACACACATAATAAATATATGATTTGTTATCAAATAATAAAATAAATCCTAAAAATGATTAATAAAATCAAATGATCTATTTTATACACATATACCTATGAATAATTTTCGTAGTTATTTATTTTTCTATATTGGATAAAGACAGAAATCAAGAGGGAAGGGGGAGATTGACACCTGCAGCCCTGCTTCACCACTTGTGAAGCTTCCCCCCCTGCAGGTGGGGACTGGGGGGTCAAACCCTGGGTCCTGGTGCATAGTAACATGTGCGCTCTACCAGGTGTGCTGCCACCCCGGCCCTCAAATTTCTAAAACATTTAAAACACTCATTTACTAGAGAGTTGAGGAGAGGAGGGGTTTGGGAGGGGGAGAGGAGAGCACCAGGAAATGGAGGTGCTGTGTTTACATGGTCTGAGAAAACTAGGAGGAGAGTGTCTGAGCTACCACTTGGATGACTTGAAATCCAGTTTTACTCACCAACAGCATTTGAGCTGTTCAAAAGCCTTTTGTATTTTCTTATCTTTTTTGGGTGGACTTTCCTGTTGTGACCCCAACAGGAGTTTGGGACTATGAGCATGCAAATGATGTCACCCTGAGGCGGACACACAGAGGAGGGAAGGTATAAAAGCAGGGACTTGGAGTAGGTGGCTGCTGTCTTTGGCTGCGGCTTCTTCTCCTGGTCAGAAGCATCTCGGTGGAGGTGAGCCAGGTATCCACCATGGCTACTTCTCCTGGGAACTGAACTCGTGTGACTCTGCTAGCCGGTAAACCTTTAGACCCCTCTACAGCCATGAGCAACCTTTACCAGAGCTGATCATTGTTTATCTTATGGGACTAAGCTTTTGATAACTATACTCAGACTTTATGGACCTAGCGTACTCTTAATTTGATGATAATTGCTTATTTTGTCTTTTACCTGTCTCACCCTAATAAACTGTGTATTGTTTAAACCAGTTCCCAGCTCTCCACTGTGAATCCTTTTATGCTCCAAAGCAGCCCCCCCCAACTCCTTTTTAAGTTAAGTTACAACACTTTTCCCTGTGAGGAAACTTTGCAAGCTCTGCTCCTCACCTCACCCACCTGTACACTTGAGGCTGTGCCTCAGAAGGACTCCTTATACTTGTTTGCTTTCGTCTCTTCCTGGACATGCTCCCTTATACTCGGGCTTGGGAAGCCCTGTGCCCGCTGAGACTGGTAGGATGGTTCACACTCAGGTGAGCACACATCACAGTGCGCAAGGACCCAGGTTCAGGCCCTTGACCCCACCACCTGCAGGGGGAAAGCTTCACAAGTGGTGAAGCAGGGCTGTGGGTGTCTCTCTGTCTCTCCCTCTCTGTTTCCCCACTCCTCTTAATTTCTGTCTGTCTCCATCAGATAAATAAAGATAAAAATATAAAGGGGTCCAGGTAGTGGCACACCTGGCTGAATGCACATGTTACAATGTGCAAGGACCCTGGCCCCAACCTGCAAGGGGAAAGCTTTGTGAGTGGTGAAGCACTGCTGTAGGCCTCTGTCTCTCTCTCTCTCCCTCTCTATCCCCACCTTTCCTCTTGCTTTCTGACTGTCTCTATCCAGTAAATAAATAAAGATAATTAAAAAATTGGGTGTCAGGCAGTAGTGCAGAGGGTTGAGTGCACATGGTATGAAGCACAAGGACCAGCATAAGGATCCCAGTTCGAGGCCCCAGCTCCCCGCCTGTAGGGGAGTCGCTTCACAGGCAGTGAAGCAGGTCTGCAGGTGTTTGTCTTTCTCTCCCCACATCTGTCTCTCCTCCTCTCTCCATTTCTCTCTGTTCTATCCAACAACAGCAGCAGCAATGACAACAATAATAATGACAACAAAGGTAGCAACAAAATGGGAAAAATGACCTCCAGGAGCAGTGCAGGCACTGAGCCCCAGCAATAACCCTGGAGGCAAAAAAAATAATAATAAATTAAAAAAGAAAAAAAAAATATATGTATTACTAGTCAATGACATGATTTTTTTCAAGGACTTGAATATTCTTAGCAGGAACCTATGTGCTGCACTTGATTTTTGATTTCCACTGTCACACCAGTAATGCTATCTGCTGGAGATTTTGAAAGATTTCTCCATAAATTTTCTAAAGGCTTGTGACTGTTTATCAAGCATTTAGTTTGTCATGGTGGTAGATTGACCGGGCAATTGCTCATGTTGGAATTTGTAGTTTATGATTTGATAAATTAGGTGACTGCTGTTACATAGGCAGCAGTTTGTATATGCCTTTCCTTTGATAATTCACTGGAAAACTGTGAATAATAATATTGCATATACAGAAGACAAGGATGGATAGAGGTGTAAGGGAATAAATTTTCTCCATAAGTAGCAACAACCATGAATCTCTTATTAAATCTTCCAGGCAGGGAGCCTGTCACTCTAAGCATGAGTTCTCATTGTATGGAAAATTTAGACTGGTTATGGCCTAGTGTTCCAAAGCAGTAAAACAGAGCTGAAGTGTTTTTCACGCTGAACACATTGGCGGGGCGGGGCGGAGTCAAGGGCAAAATACAAAGCCTTTATGGAACCAATTTAAGCATAGTCTTTCTTAGTTGTAAGCAGTGGGATTCATATTTGGTTGGTAGGAGGAGGATATTAATTATTCAGAAGACACTGGCCTGGCAAGCCAGCTTTGGGAGGCTGCAGATGGGAGCGACCGTCTGAATCAGACTGCAGGGCTAGCTCAGTGGGGACGTGGCTGTCGCCGTGGCTAACAGCCCCAGCTCGCCCTGTTGACATCCCTAACAATGGACTTTGGAAGCTGTCAGCAGCTCCGCTACCCCACAACCCAAAGGACTTGATTTTTGTGACAACCACCTCCGTTGCTGTGTGTCACCTGGCAAGAGGAGTGAGATGGTAATGGCCTGCCAGGACCTGTCCTGGGATTTGGTAGGTGTGGGGCTACCTCCGGCATCCAGATACACCTCCCCCCGCCATACCACTGTTTCCCATCTCAGTTTTGTTCTACCCTGATCGGTGCTTTTATTTTCATGCAAGTGATCTCAGTGGGCTGTGAATTCAACTGACATTCTAATTTAGAAGCCTGCAGGATCAAAGTTGGCGTCTGATTTTCAGTTATCTCTGCCCTGCGGCTGAAAGCGATAAGAGATTCTTTTAGCAGTCAGAGGAGCCTGGGATTTCACTTCATGCCTCTAGCCAAGAGCTTGTGATTTCAGCTTGTCATTCCTTTCCTTGTGAGCTGTGTATCACTGTGAGAAGCAACCCGTGTGCACCTCTGTACTTGGATTCCTTACTCCTGTCACACACTTCTGTGGCAGTGGGGTCTGTGGCCGTGGTTAGTCTTGCCTTCAGCAAGAGCTTCTTTAAGGTGGTAATTTGATAATTTGTGCCACAGGCTTCTAGATTCCCATCCCTTAATATTGATCTTGGGTTTTCACTGTTTTTATTTCCAACTAGAACAGGTATCTAATTCTGCTTTCTGAGGGACCATTGCCTGAAGCTGCAGCATGTACCAATTCCTATCAGTTAATGTTCTTAGTTAAAGCAACCTGATATAATGCAAGTAGAAGATGCATTAGGTCTGGGGGCCATTTACGTGCACATAGTTCTATGGATGAGGACCTGGGTTCAAGCCCCTGCTCCCCACCTGTAGTGGGAACGTTTCACGAGCAGTAAAGCAGGTTGGCAGATTCCGCCCTCTCCTCCCTCCCCCTCCTCTAGCAATTTCTCTTTGTCTTATCCAATAAAATGCAAAACATGGCTGCCAGGAGCAGTGGATTCATAGTGCCGGCACTGTGCCCAGTGGGGGAAAGAAAAAAAGAAAAGAGAGAAGATGATTTGGTCAGGACATTTGATTGCACAGATTCTTCAGAGCCACAGTTAGGAACAGTGCTCCGGGTCATGTCCTAGAAAGACATTGCTGGTGCTTCTGCGATTAGGTTCTGTCCACGTGCTATTACTGTTTTATTAAAGACTTACTATTTTGAGTCACATCGGTGCGACATGGCAGTTACTGGGGGCTCGAGAGTAAACACCCCTCACCATTTCTGACTATTGAAAGAACTCAAAGAAGGCTGGAAAGGAGTAGGGGATGGCACAGTTAACTGGAAACTAGACGCTGATGGAGACTCGTCACGTACAAGATGTACA
Organism: Erinaceus europaeus; assembly: GCF_950295315.1. NCBI lineage: Eukaryota > Metazoa > Chordata > Mammalia > Eulipotyphla > Erinaceidae > Erinaceus > Erinaceus europaeus. The sequence goes on from NC_080177.1 coordinate 80,737,950, forward strand.
GGGGATGATAGTTGGGCCTCCAAGAACGGCTGATGAAAGCCAAATTATGGCCTTAACATAGAACGTGTACCTGAATACCCTGGAGCAGCCCCTGCCTTTGCAAGACTCGGAACAAACATTAACATGAATGGAGTTCATAGTTCTAATGGAGTGGTAAACCCAAGGACCACATCAGTGCTAGCAAAAACGTCAAAAATCGTGTAGGATCACAGTTACCCTGCAAGAACTTTGATGCTCAGTGGTGTTTAAAGAAATTCTGGGCTCCCCACCCGCAGGGGGGTCGCTTCACAGGCGGTGAAGCAGGTCTGCAGGTGTCTTTCTTTCCCCCTCTCTGTCTTCCCCTCCTCTCTCCATTTCTCTCTGTCCTATCCAACAATGATGACATCAATAACAAAAACAATAATAACTACAGCAATTAAAAAAAAAAAGAAACTCTGGGGCTGGGGAGACAGCATAATGATTGTGCAAAAACTTTTTTCCTTTTTATTTTATTTAATTAATTTATTTTTTGTTCATTAGTTAGAAACTGAGAGACTGGGGGGGCATGGGAAGAGACACTGAAACACTGCTCCTGAAGCTTCCTCTCGCTACATGGTGCTTCCCTGAGGTGGCCAGGGACTCGAACCCATGTCATTGTGCACTTTGCTGGGTGAGCTGTCTCCTAGCCTTGCTCTTCCTCCTCCTCCTCCTCCTTCTTCTTCTTCTTCTTTTTTTTTTTTTAATATTTACTGATTCCCTTTTGTTGCCCTTGTTGTTTTATTGTTGTAGTTATTATTGTTGTTATTGATATTGTCATTGTTGGATAAGACAGAGAGAAATGGAGAGAGGAGGGGAAGACAGGGGGAGAGAAAGACAGACACCTGCAGGCCTGCTTCACTGCTTGTGAATCGACTCCCCTGTAGGTGGGGAGCCGGGGGCTCGAACCAGGATCCCTATGTCAGTCCCTGCGCTTTATACCACCTGAGCTTAACCCACTGCGCTACCGCCCAACTTCCTGTTTTTTTTTTAAATCTTTATTTATTGGGTAGAGACCTCCAGAAATCGAGAGGGAAGGGGGAGTTAGAGAGGGAGAGAGACAGAGAGACATCTGCAACCCTGCTTCAATGCTTGTGAAGTTTTGCTCCTGCAGGTGGAGACTGGGGTCTTGAACCCGGGTCCTTGCGCACTATAACATGTGCGCTCAACCAGGTGCACCACCTCCTGGGCCCCCAAAAGCTTTTCAGGCCTGAGGCTCTGAGGTCCCAGGTTCAGTCCCCAACACCACCTGTTCTGAGCAGTGTTCTTGCCTCTTTCTCTCCCGGTATCTTTCTCTCTGTGTCTACTCTTTCTCATTAAAATAAACTTTAAGTATTAAAAAAATAAGAAATGGTGAAACTCCCTCATCTGCTTGAAGGACAGTATTAACAGCAGTTAATCAAAAAAGAAGGGAAAGTGTAATTCCTCTCTAACACCTCTGCTGAATTTAAGCCGTCTTCACTGTACACAGTAGTAAATTTACTAGATATGTATGTAGACCTCAAAGTACTGGAAAGAAAGCTCCTATTCAAAGGCAAATTATCTTAAGATACTATAAATAATACTATTTTTTTTGTCCATTTGAAATATATGTTGTGCTACCACCACAACAAAAAAAGACTTTTTCTTATCTTAAAATACTATGAATAAAAAATACTATAGATAATACTATAGATAATTTCTAGGGGCCAGTGGTGGCGCACCTTGTTGAGCGCACATGTTACAGTGTGCACGGACGTGGGTTCAAGCCCTTGGTCCCCACCTGCAGAGGGAAAGCTTTGCAAGTAGTAAAACAGGGCTGCAGGTATCTCTCTGCCTCTCTCCCTCTCTATCATTGCCTTCCCTCTCAATTTCTGGCTGTCTCTATCTAGTAAATAGATAAAGACAATAAAAACTTTTTAAAAAAAATAGTAATTTTCCCATTTGAAATATATGTGGTGCTACCACAACAAAACAAAGACTTTATTTTATGCATGTAAAAACTATTGTACTTACTGATGACTGTAAAACATTAGTCCTCCAATAATGGAAAAAAAATAAATACAAAACAAAGACTTCTTTTTATCTTCTTCTTCTTATTATTTAATTTTTTTTTAATGCAAGAGAAAGATACACACAAGGATAAGAGACCAGAGCACTACTCAGCTCTGACGTGTGGTGGTGCTGGGGATTAAATTTTAGGGCCTTTGGTGGGACAGTCTTTCTGCATAACCATTTTCCTGTTTCTCCAGCCCTCTTTGTTTTTTTATGAGGAGAAAAGAGAGGGAAACACACACACACACACACACACACACACACACACACACACACACACACACGGGGGGGGGGGCGAGGAGAGAGAGATAGAGACAGAGAGAGAAAGGACTGACTCATGCAGCCATGCTAAGGATTCTGCCAGGAGCCTCATAATACAGATCTTGAAGTCTACCATTGATATATCTTCTCAGGTCCTACACTCGGTGCTCTTAGCAGTGGTCATAATGAACTTTGGATTGAGACTACTAGCAATGGAGCCGTTACACCCAATAACATTATCATACTTTGCTCAATGACAGTATATGTTCACATTCTCTTCTTCTTCACACCTTTGAGTCATAATCCAAAATTCAAGGTGGCTGTATCTGATTTTCAAAATTTTAAGTTATATACCATATTTGAGCTAGGATGATTACATTTCTCATTTCTTTCTTTCTTTTAAAAAATTTTTTTTTTTATTTGTAAGAAGGAAACATTGACAAAACCATAGGATAAGAGGGGTACAGCTCCACACAATGCCCACCACCAGAACTCCGTATCCCATCCCCTCCCCTGACAGCTTTCCTATTCTCTATCCCTCTGGGAGTATGGACCCAGGGTCACTGTGGGATGCAGAAGATGGAAGGTCTGGCTTCTGTAATTGCTTCCCCGCTGAACATGGGCACTGACAGGTGGATCCATACTCCCAGCCTGCCTCTCTCTTTCCCTAGTGGGGCAGGGCTCTGGGGAAGCGGAGCTCCAGGACACATGGGTGGGGTTGTCTGTCCATTGAAGTCTGGTTGGCATCATGCTGGCATTTGGAACCTGACAAGAGAGTAAACGTACAAAGCCAAACAAATTGATGAACAATCATGGACCTAAAGGCTGGAATAGTGCAGATAAAGAGTTGGGGGGTCCTCCATGTTGTAGATAGCTAGTAGGAATATTTTAGTTATATTCCAAAGGGCCTGTGGCTACACTAGTTTTTAGATTGTGGAGGTTCTGCTGTCTACCTGCCGGTGTGCACAGGGTGGAGACTTCCCCTCAGAGGGACTAGTTTGTGGTGAGTACTGATTTGGCCTTCAGTACAGCACTGTTCTAGAGAGAGTGTTTACTCGGAAAGACCACTTCAACAAGAATGGGACTTAGTCAAGTCATAGGTCGTGAGCCGTGTGAATCATAAATACCCTCTATGTTAAAATATGTACATAGGAATTGAATGTATTCACCTTTACCCAGTATTTGTAACAAAAATTGATTGGTAGAACCAAAGGCTGTGCTCAGCTGATGGTTATGAGAGCAAAGTTTTCTACTAGACTAAATAACATGCGAATGCCAAGTCTCAGATGCTGACATGGCAGAGATGAGAAGACCTAGTGGAGGCATGGTAGAAGCTCAGCATTGGGACCATATTAACGATGAGTATTTCTCAAGTTCTCATCAGATAATGCTATGTGGAAAACTTTATGTGAGTCTCAGAATATACTTTAGAATATTTGGGGGCTGGGTGGTGGCGCACCTGGTTAAGTGCACACATTATAGTGTGCAAGGACCCGGGTTTGAGCCCCCAGTCCCCACCTGCAGGGGGAAAGCTTTGCAAGTGGTGAAGCAGGGCTGCAGGTGTCTCTCTGTCTCTCTGTCTCTCTCTCTAGCTCTTGTCTCTCTTGATGTCTGGCTTTCTCTATCCAATAAATAAAGATGATAAAAATTAACACAAAAATTAAAAAAAAGAATATTTGCTGTTGGCACATCTACTTTTCAGATAGTGAAATTAAAGTTTCAGATGGCTAAACTATTTCCCCAAGGCTAGTTAAGTAGGATTTGGTCCTGCGGTTGTCTGGTTTTAGATTCCTCATTTATTCCACTAAATAACACTGTCTCCTGTCATTGCATGTAGATGAATTGCTCAGAACTGCATATCGTGTGAAAAAGAAGTTAAAACAGAGTATGGATACTTAATGAAGAAAGCCAGAGAACCAACATGAGCGTTCCACTGAGGAGTCATGGGCTAGGAGCTAGTAGACCTCTTGGGTGGATCTCTTCTGGAGGGGAGTTAAGAAAACCTTCCAAAGACAAGTTATGCTCAGGATGCACTAAAAGCTTAATACTCCCAGGATAGCCCATGGGTCAGCAGCATTGGGGTCTCTGTGAAATTGTCAGAAATGACTTTGCAGGTCAGCAAAATAAGTCATGTGGACAGTGTGTTGCTTTGCCTTGTGCCCAGGTTTGAGCCCAGTCATGAAAGGGTGCTTTGCTGCTATGGGCTGTCTGTCTGTCTGCCTGTCTGTCTCTCTATCCTTCTCTCTATCTCTATAAAATAACTAACAAAGAAGCAAAAAATGACTTTGTTTATGAAAACAAAATGAAATAGTTGCTAGTGAAGGAAACTGAGAAGTTTCTTGGATGAAATCTTGCATGCTATTCTACAGAAGAGATTACTTTTTGTGTCCCAGTGGAAATATTTTTATGTCTAGACAAGAGTGCAGAGCATAGTAGATTATCCCTTAAGTCTTGTTTATTTTATTTTCTTCTCTCTGTTTTTAATTACACAGTAAATATAAAGAATTATTTAAAAATTTTTTGTATTATCTTTATTTATTTATTGGATAGAGACAGCCAGAAATCAAGAGAGAAAGGGGTGATAGAGAAGGGGAGAGGCGAGTTGGGAGGTAGCATAGCAGGTTAAGCGCTTGTGGCGCGAAGTGCAAGGACTGACATAAGGATCCTGGTTCGAGCCCCCGGCTCCCCACCTGCAGGGGAGTCGCTTCACAGGTGGTAAAGCAGGTCTGCAGGTGTCTCTCTTTCTCTCCCCCTCTCTGTCTTCCCCTCCCCTTTCCATCAACGAGGACAGCATCAATAACAACAACAATAACTACAATAATAAAACAACAAGGGCAACAAAAGGGAAAATAAATAAATAAATATAAAAAATAAAAATAAGAGAGAGGGGGAGAGACACAGAGACATCTGCAGCCCTGCTTCACCACTTGCAAAGCTTTTTCCCCCCTGCAGATGGGGACCGGGGACTTGAACCTGGGTCCCTGTGTACCGTAACGTGCTCTTAGCCAGGTGTGCCACCACAGGCCCAGTATAAAGAACTGTTAGCATAGACCTCTGGAAATTCAGGGCTTGGTCATTATGCCAGCTCCCCTGCATTGCTTGATGCAGTGGTCTATTTACATAATCATTGTTTTGCCTGAGACCCGCCCTGCCTGCAGGGTATTGGTTTAATCTCCACTGGTTAGATGGAAGCTTGCTACCTTTGTGCTTTTTCTCTCCACCCCCTCTCCTAGCCATTTCCTTTTCCGATCTGCCACTTCCATTTAAAAAGATATAAATGCGTTTTCTCTGATCACTAAATGAAATTGCATTGCGTTCCCGCTCAGCATGAGCTCCTGGTTCCTCTCCCGCGTTGCTGAGTAAGCAGCAGCCCAGGTTGGCTCCGGTTGAGTTCTCTCCCCTGCGACGCAACCCGACATTCGGGGTGTTGACATCAAGGCCCTACTTACAAGCCCAGGTTCTCCTGTTGGTATCTCTCTCCACTTCCTGCATTTGTCCTTTACTCTTGCGTGTTGTGCTATTCCACGTAGTCCATTAAGTTTGCAGGACATACGGCACCTAAGAGATAATTCAGTCATAGCCATCACTGGCTTGGCCCAACACTGTGACTTCTTTGTTCTCTGTCGTGAGATGATTGTTGACTTTCTCTGTATAGTTCACCTCAACTCCCGTTTCAGGAGGCAGCTGCCTGTCACAGATGCAGTCGTGAGGAAACAACCCAGAAGGTTTACTTCTGGAACCAAAATGCTTTCTGCAATCCAGGTGGCTCTCACAGTCCTAACCAGATGTTTGTCCAGACCCATTAAATCTGGGCATGCCTGCTCTTGGGAAAGGACTAAGACTGCCTCACCCATGAACAAGTGCTGAATGAATGCAAAGTTTGCAGCTGTGTGCTCAGAAAGAATGCTGACTAGAGATAACTGGCATTTCTGAATGACTTGTTTTCCTGATTGTTCTTAAGGCTGTCACTTGCTGATAAACACTGCTGAGACACTGGGTTTGTAAAGAAGGCATTTAGAATGATAAAGCCTTCATTTATGATGACACTATCGTTCTGTTCTTTTTTTTTTTTTTTAATGTTATCATTTATTTTACCATGGAATTTTTGGAACGTCTTTCTGAAGTTTGCTTTTTTTCTTACTTATTATTGTTTTCTGTTCCCACATCAGTGGGGGATATCTATAGTCCTTTCCTTATAATTAAATGTGATCTGAGAATGTTTTCACAGTCCCCTTATGTAAACAAACCTAAAACACGAGATAGGTATGAACTTGGTGTTTAGCTGAGCTAGGTCATGCTGACGCTCTCAGGACTTGCCTCTGGCAGCCCCCGCCTCCCTTAGTCCGTCTCGCACATCTCCCACGTAGTGTCCCAGGTGCAGTCACACCGCACTGATTTATTCCTAACATGGCGTGCTGCTTAGTGATGTTCTTGTCTCCTCTTTTTTTTCTGTATAAAACCCCACTCTCTCTTGTGTCCACATTTTGAATGCCTCCTTCTCATTTTCAAAGGTATTTCCACTTTTTCTTCCTGAATCATGTCTTCTGTGATCATCCTAGAGAAAACTGCCTAGCTATTTTCCCGTTACCCCTCAGTGGCCACAAAACAATTTTGCATGACTATTGAATACATAGCGACAAAGAGGGAAGTAATGGAAAGAAAATAACCAAAAGATTCTTTAACTCTTAACCCAAGTAAGACAAGGGCAGAAAGTCACTGTTGGGAATATCTCCACTTCTCATGTGCTCACACCCTGCAGTGCCCCGTTGGGAGTATCTCCACTTCTCATGTGCTCACACTCTGCAGTGCCCCGTTGAGAGCATCTCCACTTCTCATGTGTTCACACCCTGCAGTGCCCCGTTGGGCGTATCTCCACTTCTCATGTGTTCACACCCTGCAGTGCCCCGTTGGGCGTATCTCCACTTCTCATGTGCTCACACTCTGCAGTGCCCCGTTGAGAGCATCTCCACTTCTCATGTGTTCACACCCTGCAGTGCCCCGTTGGGCGTATCTCCACTTCTCATGTGTTCACACCCTGCAGTGCCCCGTTGGGCGTATCTTCACTTCTCATGTGCTCACACTCTGCAGTGCCCCGTTGAGAGCATCTCCACTTCTCATGTGCTCATATCCTGCAGTGCCCCGTTGGGCGTATCTCCACTTCTCATGTGCTCACACTCTGCAGTGCCCCGTTGAGAGCATCTCCACTTCTCATGTGCTCACATCCTGCAGTGCCCCGTTGGGCGTATCTCCACTTCTCATGTGCTCACACTCTGCAGTGCCCCGTTGAGAGCATCTCCACTTCTCATGTGCTCACATCCTGCAGTGCCCCGTTGGGCGTATCTCTACTTCTCATGTGCTCACACCCTGCAGTGCCCCGTTGGGAGTATCTCCACTTCTCATGTGCTCACACCCTGCAGTGCCCCGTGATGCACAGGCTGAGGACTATGGTGTGGAGCGCACGACTTGCTCAGTTTTGGACACTTAGTATGTTTTCCCTTGGCTGTCTTGATCATTTGCTTGCTGAGACTGTTTTCAGAGGTGAAAGGATCGAGCAATGGTTTTATTGAAAAGTATTATTTCATGGGCTGCGGACATTCATTGTGGCCTTGGATTCCTGATAGTGAGTTTTTTTTTTTTTGTGATGTCTGGGAAAATAATCTTTGTACAAGAGTTCTATATACATCCTCTTCAAATATCAGTATTTGAAGTATCAGTATAAGCATATAGCTCTTGAATGTGTATCTTACCTGATAACCTATTTAGAATGTCTCTATTAGATAAAGAAGAAACAGAAAAAAAAGTGATCTCTTTTTCGTATATGAGCTCTTAAATTTCACTTTTCTTTTTTTTTAATTTAAAAAAATCTTTATTTATTTTCCCTTTTTGTTGCCCTTGTTTTTTTTATTATTGTTGTTGATGTCATCATTATTAGATAGGACAGAGAGAAATGGAGAGAGGAGGGGAAGATAGAGAAGGGGAGAGAAAGACAGACACCTACAGACCTACTTCACCGCTTTTGTCGCGACACCCCTGCAAGTGGGGAGCCAGGGGTTCCAACCAGTGCCTCAAACCAGGGGCTCAAACTCGGATCCTTAAGCCAGTCCTTCCGCTTCGCACCACATACACTTAACCCGCTGTGCTACCACCTAACTCCCAAATTTCACTTTTCTTTAGAGTGAAAATTATTTCTTGCCCACAGAGGTTATTTTGTCCTGGCATTTTAAAATTAATTTATTATTATCATTATTTATTTATTGAATAGAGACACCCAGAAATCAAGAGGGGAGGGGGAGATAGAGAGAGGGACAGACAGAGAGAGACACCTGCAACACTGCCTCACCACTGGGAAAGCTTTCCCCCTGCAGGTGGGGACTGGGGACTTGAACCCAGGTCCTTGCACATTGTAATGTGCACTCAACCAAGTGCACCACCACCCAGCCCTGTCCCGTCATTTTTAAAGTGGATTTTCTGAGATCAAGCCAATAACCTTTAGACTTGCATTGTTTTGTCTTATGGGACCATGCACTGCCCTTCTTAGATCAAATGCGAAGAATAAGCTTTATCTGCCCAAGTAAGATGAATATACTTAGAATGCTTATCCTCTCCTGCAGTTTCCAGGTCTTACATCACCAGTTGAAGAATGAGCACTGGGGACTCAATGCATACTGGGGGAAGAGGACTTAAGTTGTGCTACTGGTGTGTAGATGTCTATCAGGAGAGGATGAGAAACGGTATTCATCTGACAATCGTCTTTCATATCATTATATCCCTGATTAAGGGAATGGGATGAAGAAATCACTTTTTTTTTATTTTAAGAAAGGAGAAATTAGAATTCACTTTTACAGGAAATAATTACGAGTGGGGCAGGTGGTGGCGTACCTGGTTGAGCGCATGTATTACAATGTGCAAGGACCCAGGTTCAGGCCCCAGGCCCCCAGCCCCCACCTGCAGGGGGAAAGCTTTACAAGTGGTGAAGCAGGGCTGCAGGTGTCTCTCTGTCTCTCTCCCTCTCTATCACCCCCTTCCCTCTTGATTTCTGGCTGTCTCTATCCAATAAAGAAAATAAAAAAATTAAAAAAGAATTACATGAGTTATTACAAAATATGTCACATATTTCATTTGCGTACTATGAAGTTGAAGTATGGATGGAAAGAACTAAGGAATCATCTTGTTTTCTTTTTTCATTCATCAATATATTTCTTTATTCTATATGATTTAAAAATTTATTTATAAAAAGGAAACACTGACAAAAACCATAGGATAAGCTCCACACAGTTCCCACCACTAGAACTCTGTATCCCATCCCCTCCCCTAATAGCTTTCCTATTCTTTAATCCTCTGGCAGTATGGACACAAGGTCACTGTGGGATGCAGAAGGTGGTCTGGCTTCTGTAATTGCTTCCCCGCTGAACATGGGAGTTGGCAGGTGGATCCATCCTCCCAGCCTGTCTCTCTCTTTCCCTAGTGGGGCAGGGCTCTGGGGAAGCAGGACTCCAGGACACATTGGTGGGGACATCTGCCAACTGTTTCATTGTTTACTTAATATCAACACAAAGGTTGTTTCCTGGGCATTTCAGTAACTGAGCAAATTTTCAAAGCATCTCAGGTCTGTTTGTAATGTTACCCACTTTTCATTTCTGTGATGTTTTCCTTCATTCTGATTATTGACTAAGTTCTTATTCCATGCACTCTTTTTCTCTGTCATGTTACCAACTTTATTAGGCCACTGTCACAACAATGGAATCATTCTCTTTTCCCACCTGACTAAAATGCCTACCAGTTGACTCTCAAATAGAAAATTCACTTGAAATTTCCTTCTTTTGGGATCTGCTGAATATTACTAACTTGACGTTATTCTTTTAGGATGAGCATGACTGTGAAACATGTAAAAATGCTTTGAAAGATTTATTGGCCAAAATAGTGACTTTCAAATGGTGGCATTTTTTTTTTTTTTTGCCTCCAGGGTTATTGCCAGGACTCAGTACCTGCACCATGAATTCACTGCTCCTGGAGGCCATTTTTTCCCTTTTGTTACCCTGGTTGTTTTACCATTGTTGTGGTTATTACTATTGTTGTTACTGATGTTGTTGCTGTTGGATAGGACAGAGAGAAATGGAGAGAGGAGGGGAAGACAGAGAGGGGGAGAGAAAGACCTCATCGCCTGTGAAGCAACTCCCCTGCAGGTGGGGAGCTGGGGGCTCCAACTGGGATCCTTATGCCAGTCCTTGCACATGTGCTTAACCCACTGCGCTAATGCCTGACCCTCATGGAGGCATTTTCTAGCCACAGTGAGGTGGGATGCTGAAATGGCACACTTCCAGAAAGGGAAATGGAAGCTATTATCTACCCCCTTCTTGCTGGAAGCTTGGTATTGGTGGTGGTGAAAGTTCTAAAACTGTGTATTTCTGTATTTATGCATTGAGGAATCCAAATCCTGTTATGTCAAGGTAACTGTACAGGGTTTCTTGTAATAGCATGCACTTTAAATGTAGTTGTTTTACCTTATTTTTTAAATATCACTGGTAGAATATAAAGAGTAGCAGCAGTAAGATCATCAGCTTCTCAAAGTTCATGAATAATTTTATTGTACATCTCAAATTTTGGTGAGAGACTCTGGTCAGACTCCTTACAGATGTGAACATTAAAGATTTATGACACATTATATATTCAAGAGTTGTTTGCTGCAGATTCTTCTCTGGGAACAAATCAATGGAGCAGATAAAATATACTTAGTTATCAGAGCATTTCTTAAGCCACAGATATGGCAATGATAATAGAAGATAGTTAAAGGAGGAGTTTGGAAGTAGGGAAGCTACAGTCAGGAAACTATAAAATCAGACAGCAGATGTCACTGTTGCTTTTCCAACACTTTTTTTGCTTTTGTTCCTAGTTAATGACATTTTTTATTTCATTTGGGAACTCTCATCGGCTAAACAAGTTCACATATGCTAAGCTTCTGTTTTGAATTTTATATTTATTAAGGTTATGACTGTAAGTCCTGCATACATAATTTATGAAGAAGATACTTATTACATTTTATATGCCTAGGTTCATTAATTCAATATTATAAGCTGATAAGACAATAATTTTTATAATTATCATGTAATTCAAAATGGATTCCTATTAAAATGAGGGGTTAATCACCTTCAAGATAAACTTCTTCTGATTTTACTTAAAGTAAAAAGGACCAAACATTTCTCTCTTCATGTAAGTACTTAAGCATATAGCATCATATCTTTTCTGTGATGATGATTTAAGAGATTTTTTTTTAAACCATGTCAACATATCTGGCCAGTTAAATGAAAAAATATTTGGAAAAAACTTACATACTTTGGCTAGGCCTTAACAGGCTAGGAGTGGCTCACACTAATTTACTCTTCTTCTTCTTTTTTTAAAAAAATATCTATTCCCTTTTGTTGCCCTTGTTGTTTTATTGTTGTAGTTATTATTATTGTTGTTGTTGGATAAGACAGAGAGAAATGGAGAGAGGAGGGGAAGACAGAGAGGGGAGAGAAAGATAGACACCTGCAGACCTGCTTCACCGCTTGTGAAGCGACCCCTCCTGCAGGTGGGGAGCCGGGGGCTTGAACTGGGATCCTTGTGCCGGTCCTTGCGCTTTCCGCTGTACTACTGCCCAACTCCCTCTAATTTACTCTTCTAAAGATGGGTGGTAATAGTGAAGCCCCACCCATGGGTCTCTTGATTTTTATTTATTAGTGATTTAATAATGATTGACAAGATTGTGGAATAAGAGGGTTACCAGACTTCTGTATCCCATCTCCTCCACTGGAAATTTCCCCATTATTCATCCTTCTGAGCGCATGGACCAAAGATCTTTCTGGGGAGCAGAAGGTGGGAGATCTGCCTTCTGTCATTGCTTCTCTGCAGGACGTGGGCGTTGGCAGGTGGATCCACACCCCCAGCCTGTTTCCATCTTTCTCTAATGGGCAGAGCTCTGGGGAGGTGAAGTTCCAGGACACATGGTGGGGTCGTCTGTCCACGGAAGTCAGGTTGGTGTCATGGTAGCATCTGCAACTTGGTGGCTGAAAGGTGGTAAGCTATAACAGGACAAATTGTTTAGTAATCAGAAACCTAAAAGTAAGAATACAGCAGATGAAATTTGGGGTACCTCATGTTGAAAGAAGCTAGGAAGTGTATTTTAGTTATAGTCAAGGGCCCCATGACTTTTACCAATTTTGACTGAGACCCAGAGCTAACATGCAGGTGGGCTATTGTCTGGGAGTATTGTCTGGGAGTACTGTCTGGGAAGATGGTGTCAGAGTTGGGAATAGGACTAGAAATCTGGATCAAGGCAGAGAGAAGCTCTCAAATATGGGAAAAGTATATAAAAATTCATTCATGGTAAACCCCATCGATTTGACCTAGGGCTTGTATATACTCATATTTAGCACAGGAGCTTGTGTAACCTCTGCATCCCCGTCAATCTGAGCTCACAGTCCATGGTCATGGCTAGGAACATTCTAGGCTGCGCTCATTTCAGGACCCGTCTTCCTCAAGTGGCAGAGTGTGTTGGCCCAGTCTCCCTCCGGAGAGTGGGGCAGTTTCTACCACTGTTGTTCTACATTGACAGCAAGGTCCTGTAGAGGCCCACAGGAAGGTTTGCGATGTTGTTCCTGATGGAGATGATCAGTGACGTGGAAAGAGGGATCTGTTAGAGGTCTAGGCCCGACATATCTATGTGTGAATCCCAGGATTCCTTGACTGGGGCCCCAGATGATGGGGCGGCTTGGCAGTGACCAAAAGAGGCATCATTAAAGCGTACCTTTCTCTTGCCCTTATCCAGCTTTTGTAGTCCTTACTTTATCTGACAGGGTTAGACTTAGACTGAAGGAAGTGAAATAGGAAGTAGGTGAGTAGGGTATCTAGGCCTAAGTAGGAACTATTTGATTAAGTACTTTGTGGTGTGTTTTCCAGGTCTTTCTACTTGCTTGCTGCACTTAGTCATTATAGACTACTGCACACTTTTACTTTAAGGTGTATATTTCCCTCTAACTTATGGATACATGTGCACATGTACCCTATCTCATGGGCCCTGGTCTATATCTAGACTCTGTAACTTAAAAAAATTTTTTTTTTGATATTTATTTCCATTTGTTGCCCTTGTTGTTTTATTGTTGTAGTTCTTATTGTTGTTGATGTCGTCGTTGGATAGGACAGAGAGAAATGGAGAGGAGGGGAAGACAGAGAGGGGCAGAGAAAGATAGACACCTGCAGACCTGCTTCACTGCCTGTGAAGTGACTACCCTGCAGGTGGGGAGCTGGGCGCTTGAACCAGGGTCCTTCGCCGGTCCTTGTGCTTTGCACCACGTGCGTTTAACCCACTCCGCTACTGCCCGATTCCCTAGACTCTGTAACTTTATTAGTAAGTGTGTCCCTCGAAAAGAAACTAAGAGTCATGTGAGCCAGGAAAATACTCAATACAATACTCACCTGAGGACTGGAGCTGGAGGTTGACATCTGTGGACCCAGGCCTGCCATCTGTGGACACAGTCTGACGTGAAAGATGTTGAGGTGCCGCTGGTTACAGGATCTCTTGATTTTTATTAATTTCTTTCAAGATCAATCAAAGAATTTTTTTCCTTTATGGGGGAGATGAATGGTTTACAGTTGACAGTAAAATATAGTCGTTTGTACGTGTGGGATATTTCTTAGTTTTTCACATAACAATCTACCCCCCCATCCTCCTCTGCCATCATATTCCAGGACCTGAACAACCCCCCCCCAGAGTCTTTTATTTTTGTGCAATACACCAACTCCAGTCCAAGTTCTGCAATGTGCCTTCCCTTCTGTTCTTATTTTTCAACTTTTGTCTATGAGTGAGACAACTTTTTTCTCACCCCATATTCATCCTTCTCTTTCTGACTTATCTCACTTAACATAATTCCTTTAAGCTCCATCCAAGATGAGGTGAAGAAGGTGAAGTCACCATTTTTAATAGCTGAGTAGTATTCCATTGTGTATATATATATCACAACTTTCTCAGTCACTCATCTGTTGTTGGACACCTGGGTTGTTTCCATGTTTTGGCTATTACAGATTGTGTTGCTGTAAACATAGGTATACACAAATCTTTTTGGATGGGTGTGCTTGGTTCCTTGGGATCTATTCCCAGGAGAGGAATTGCAGGGTCACAGGGTAGGTCCATTTCTAGCCCTCTGATAGTATCCTTTGACACTATTTATTAAGGTACCTCATGCTCTGTTTTAAAAATGTATTTATTCTATCGTGAAGTCCTATTAGGTAAGTTGACCACTTTTCTTCCATATCCCAATGTTTAGATTATTCACACATTACAATTTCTGTCTAGTTTGTGATTACAACTTCTTTTTACCCTTAGACTAAAGCTTTATACTTGCCTTTTGTAGACTTTTTCATTTTTTTTTTTTTTGTATTGATAGTTTAGATTGAATTTTTGGAATCTGGCATTTGGCTCACATACTGTTTAGTCTTTTTCATCTTGTGCTATGAGTGCTTTCTTAAAATAAATCCAGTTTCCCCTTTGTTTTCAGAATGATTGCATTTAATTATGCAATTAGAATAAATATATGCAATCAGAAGCAAGCAATAAATATTAGGTTCTATCTTTGTATGTTTTATTTTTGATAGTAAATGTCTCTGGGGTAAAGCTTTGTTGTTTTTGGCTGTTAATACCTCACAGTGTTACAGGAGCTCAGTAGTTATTTGTTGAATTAATGAGGTATTTTTAAAATCTTGTTCAAGTCTAATTTAAAATATATAAATTATCTCTCAGAGACCAGAGAAACTTTTAGTTACTTAAAATCCTATTATATTTGGACCATGCACCAGTTCAGAAATAAATTGATTTATCAAGCTGCTTGTTTGGTACAGTGCTGACTATGAGTACATTAGTTGTCTGTGGGAGAAAAATGATTTTTTTATAGGTCATAAGTTAGGTCAGTTAGCCACCATAGATTTATTGTGTTCTTGATGCTGTTTCCCTAGATTTGAGCTGGCTTCTCCCTTGTCCATTTGAAGCTTACTTAGGAGTGTGTCAGAGCTGGCTGTTTCTGTAGCCTGAATTGTTAGCTTCCAGGGCAGGAGCCATGGATAGCTGCCCAGACAGTAAAGGATGGAGAGGAGCCTGGGAGGGTGACCTGGCTCTCTGGCCTGGACACCACAGTCTGGACAGCACATGCTTCTTTCCTCAAGGGATTTTCTTGACAAATTCTCTGAAGCTATATTTGACCTTGATGCCAAAGCTTATTTACTTATTTTTAAATGCCTGTAACATGACTTAATTGCTTCATTCCCTACACCTCCACCCCAGCATTCCAATTCTAGAATCACTTAAATTATGCCTTATCTTATTTGTGTTTTCAGGCCTAACACAGAGCCAAATTTCCAGCATTCACAGGAGTTTGAGAAATATGTTTTGAATCGGATTGAGTTGGCACCTTTAAGAGTGTCTAATCAGGCTGATTAAGAGAGGTGATTAAGACCGGGGAACCTCATTTCCTACCTCCTTTGAGAGGAGCAGTAGGATCTGGTTGACTCTGAGATTCACCCAGAATGGTTTGGTTTAGAGTTGCCTTAGATCTTAGGTCACAGGATTTCTAGAAACAACAGACAAGGAAAAAGCAGTTAAGTCTCTAAGTTTGGTGTCATGTTAGCTTATAACACGAGTGATCCAAGAAAGACCCAGTTCTGTACTTGAAGAAATCTGTGTCACAAAACGGGTCCAAAGGACTCAGGAAACTGGGAGCAGAAGACGTCTGTTTCTTATTAAAAATGGGCTTCTTGGGGATGGCGTGTTGAGGCCTTACCAAACTCCTATTTTGATGCATTTACTGTTCTTGTTTAAGCCCATATTATTGCTCAGTGCCAGTAGAGCAGGAATGAGAGCCTGTGTTCTGACAGTAAAACATTCATTTGAGGAAGATAGTAAATTTACTGGGAACATTTCAGGGCTGAAGCATATTTGTAACCATGAGATATGACTTCAGTTATTAACCATCATGAGAAAATGAAAAGTACTGACTCTGATGTGCTAGATTAATGGCACTTGATTTTACTATCCTATGCTGAAATCATCTACAAAAAGAGATTTGTAGTATTTTTAATGACTCAACCCTGGCTATGTTACAGCCCCCAAACTCTGGCTTTTAATTATCAAATATTTTCATTTCACCTTTGAGGGATATCATTTTTGAAATACAGTGAGAGGACGCATATCTTTCCAAATTTAACAATTTGAGCTAAAGTTAACCTAGAGCTGTGGCTGAATTCTTTGGTCTTTTTTTTTTTTTTATGGAGGAAAGTTGTTATTATTTTATGTAATGGCTGTGTGTGTTTGTTTAGCTGGATGCAGGGATTGTTCCTATTTAACAGATGAAAGCTCAGAGACCCAGAGAAGTTAAATAATTTGTACGTGACCGCACCACTTAATACGTCAACCAGGATCCCAACCAGCCTTAATGTTCCCAGTGGTGAGAAGGTGCTGCAGGAGTCTTTATCTCTCTTCCCCTCTCCCAATTCTACCTCCTCCTCCTCTCTCAATTCCTCTCTGCCTATCAAATGAAAGAAAGAAAAAGAAAATGGGGAGGGGGATTGATGAGTACCGAGAGAAGTGGATTTTTGCACAGGGACCAAACCCTAGTGGTAATCCTGGCGAGGGGTGGGGAGATGTTTCAACCCTTTGTGAGATCTCAGTCAAGTGATAGTGATAGGAGATATTCATGGTATTTACAAAATAGGGCAGGATGTTTGACACTTCAAGAAAATATTCAAGAGAGCTGTAAAGGTTTAGAGGAGAAGTGATTATTTTAATTGACAAGGATCATCAGAGAGGGTACATTGACCCGGAATATAGGAAGACGAATTTTGATAATTTTGATGGATGGATTTCAAGGGAAATGACCTCGGGCAGAGGAAAAAGTTTGACAATAGTCATGTAGGCAGAAATGTCAAACAAATAAGCATTAGTTTAATCTGTCCATAATATAGGACATATTAAAGTTAGTGAACAAAATAATCAGGAAAAGATATTGGGCATGATGCTTGTGAGTGCCTTATACAAGATGATATTTAAGTTCCTTTTATTTATCTATTATTTTAATTTCTCTATTGGGGGATTTATGGTTTACAATAGTTTGTACATGTATAACATTCCCCAGCTTTCCACATAACAAATCAACCTCCACTAGGTCCTCCTCTTTAACTTCCTTTTAAAACAGTTTTATGACTATAATTTTTTGACTACCATGACAAAGCACAGGGCTTTTGTTTTAACCGAGTGACTGTGAGTCTCAAACATATTCTGAGTTGTGACATCTTATTTTCATCTGATTACTTACAAGTGTCACAGAGTGACATGATCAGGACTGTGATTTATAAGCACAGATATAAGAAGGTGATTTTTGACAGCTTTGTGTGTATCAGTGGAAAGCGAATGAAAGCTAGAAGTTAGAAGCTATTGTAGCAGTATGGATTAGAAAATGATCTAGGTATACTACAAAAATAAAAAGAAGTATTTTGATCCCCAAAGCAGGAAGGGACTCTGCCAGAAAAGAAAACTATAGATGTATATCCCTGATGAACATTGATCAAAGATCCTGAATAAGATTTTGGCAAATTGAAGCCAACAACATATCAAGAGAATAATTCATTGAGACCAAGTGGGATTCATCCCTGGGAAACAGAGACGGTTTAACATCTGGAAATCAATCAATGCAACGCACCATATCAACAAAAAGAAAGATAAAGATCACATAGTAATATCAGCAGATACTGAAAAGGCACCTGGCAAGATCCCATACCCAATTATGATAAAAACCTCCAGAAATTGGGAATAGGACAATTACTCAACATAAGAAAGACCACTTATGACAAACCCACAGCTAACATTATTCTCAATGGGGAAAAGCTGAAAGCCTTCCCCCTAAAGTCAGGAACCAGAAAAGGATGTCCACTATCTCCACTGTTATTCAACATAGTTTTCAAGGTCCTTGCCAATGCAATCAGACAAGATAAAGACATCAAAGGCATACAGATTGGAAAAGAAGAAATCAAACTGTCACTATTTGCTGGTGACATGATATTATACCTAGAGCACCCCAAAGACTCCACCAAAAAGAAAAAACTACTGGAAATAATAAATTCAGTAGAGTTAGCAGAATACAAAATCAATACACAGAAACCTGCGGCATTTCTGTAGAAAAACAAGGAATCAGAGGAAAGGGAAATAAAAGACTCAATCCCATTTACAATTGAACTTAAAAAGATAAAATATCTTGGGGTGAATCTCACAAAGGAGGTGAAGGACCTTAACAATGAAGACTATAAGATATTGCTAAGAGGGAGTTGGGCGGTACTGCAGTGGGTTAAGCGCACGTGGCACAAAGCACAAGGATCAGCGTAAGGATCCTGGTTTGAGTCCCAGGCTCCCCACCTGCAGGGGAGTCGCTTCATGGGAGGTGAAGCAGGTCTGTAGCTGTCTATCTTTCTCTGCCCCTCTCTGTCTTCCCCTCCTCTCTCCATTTCTCTCTGTCCTATTCAACAAAGGCAACATCAATAACAACAGCAATAACTACAACAATAAAACAAAAATAAGGGCAACAAAAGGGAATAAATAAAAAAATACTAAAAAAAAAAAGATATTGCTAAGAAAAAGTAGAGAAGGACATACAGAAGTAGAATACTCCTGTTCCTGACTGGAAGAATCAACATTAAAATGGCCACTCTACCAAAACAACCTACAATTTCAATGCAGTCCCTATCAAAATTCCAATGGTATTTTTCAGGAATATTGAACAACTTATCTAAAAATTTCTGTGGAACCTTAAATGTCCACAAATTGTCAAAGCACTTCTCAGCAAAAGGGGAAATATGGAGGTATCATACTCCCCAACTTCAGTCTATAATAACATGGTACTGGAATAAAAATGGATACTTGGCTCAGTGGAATAGAATTGAAAGTCCGGAATTGAGCCCACATATATACAACTACCGACTTCATCACCAAGGGGCCAGAACCATCCAAAGGGGTAAAGCAGGTCTCTTCAACAGATGGTATTGGGAGAACTGGACAGCCACATGTAGAAAAGTGAAACTGTACCACTGGCTAACACCATACACCAAGGTCAGATAAAAAAAAATGAATTAAAGATCTATATATTAGACCAGAAATTCTAAAATTTATAGAAGAAAATGGCAGTGAGACTTTGTAGGACCTTCATCTCAAAGATGTATTTGGAGACACAGCCCCCCCCCCCAGGCCTGGGGAATAAAAACAAGAGCAAGTAAATGTGATTACATGAAACTAAAAAGCACAAACCCCACAGTAAACTACACAAGAATAGCCAGTCGACCAGTAAATGGGAGAAGATATTTTCACATCACACATCAGACACATGGTTGATACCAAAGACCTGTACAGAATATACAGAACTGGTACAGATCTACAAAAGAAGTAAAAATAGCCCAATAAAAAAGTGGGCTGGAGAACAAAACAGTTTTCTAAAGAAGAGATACACATGAAGAAAGGCTTCATGGGAGTCGGGCGGTAGCGCAGTCGGTTAAGCGCAGGTGGCGCAAAGCGCAAGGACCGGATTGAGAAAGGCTTCACTTCACTCATCATTAGAGCAATGCAAATTAAAACTACACTGAGTTACTATCTCACACCTGAGAGAATGGCTTCCATCAACTAACCAGGACATGACAGGTGCTGGAGAGGTTGTGGAGAAAAGGGACCTGCTTCCCTGCTGGTGGGAATGCAAGCTGGGTCAGCCCCTTTGGAAAGCTGTATGGAAAACCCTAAACTAAATAAAAGTGGAAATACTTTATGATCCAGCAACACCACTGTTAGGCATTTAATCAGTGGACACTCAAATACTTATTAGAAGGGGCATATGAGCCCCTATGTTCACAGCTGCATTATTCACAATAGCCAAAGAGTGGAAGCAGCCTAGATGCCCATTGTGAGATGGCTGGCTAAAGAATTTATGGGATATATATTCCAAGGAATACTACTCTGCCATCAAAAAGTATGACGTTGTGTCCTTTGGTACAAAATGGATGGGAAATGGAGGTGACTGTGCTCAGAGAAATAAGTAAAGAGAAGAAAGACAGCTACTGGATGGTTTCACTCAGATGTGGACTCTAGAGATCTGATTTACATGAACTTGTCAAAACCAAAAAAAATTCCAGACAAAACAGACACAAGCCAATTGTTAGACTTATAAGAAAAAAAAAGAATTATGGTAGTTATTTTTCGGAGGTGAGGATATAGAATTTTGGTGGTGGGTGTGGTGTGGAGCTATACATTATACTCTTACAGTATTCTAACTATTAATAACAAATAAAAATTTAAAAAGGAGGGGGCAGGCAGTGGTGCATCTGGTTAAGTGCACATATTACAGTGCACAAGGACCCAAGTTCAAGCCCCTTGTCCCCACCTGCAGGGGGAAAGCTTCACAAGTGGTGAAGCAGGGCTACAGTTATCTCTCTGTCTCTCTCCCTCTCTATCTTCTCCTCCCTTCTCAATTTCTCTCTGTCTCTATCCAATCATAAGTAAATAAATAAAATAAAAAAAAAATAGAAAAAGAAGTATAGGTTAGAAAAAGTTGTATAGATTTGAAGCAGGGACCTAAATTATTATGGAATTAATAGGAGTAAAGAATGGAAGAAAAATTAAAGTTGTATTTTAGAATTATATTTGATGGAACCTGGCATACGAATATGTAATATTCTTTTGGTAGTTTTTGAGAGGGAGAGTTTAAAGATGACTTTATGATCTGAAATCTGGAGGATTAAGAAGTCTGAGAACCTATTAGAAGATTATTTTAGTAAGAGGAGAAAGATGAATTTATTTCTGGATGTGTTGTTAACGATAAAGAACCCAAGGCTGTCTCTGAGGTTGAAATTGAGAATAAGATAACATTTTAAAAAGGCTGGCACTATTTTTAAACATACAATACCTTGGTGAAGGATTAGAATAAAGCATAAAAGAGAACATCATTTAATTTTAAATATTCTGGGGTGTTTTTTTTTTTTTTTTGCCTCCAGGGTTTATCGCTGGGGCTTGGTGCCAACATTATGAATCCACTGCTCCTGGAGGCTATATATATATTTTATGTTTATTGGATAGGAAAGATAGAACTAGAGGGAGGAGGGGAGGATAGACACCTGCAGACCTGCGGGGGGAGGGAGCCAGAGGCTCGAACCAGGATTCCTGAGCTTCTACTATGTGCGCTTAACCCGGTGCGCCACCAATTTTAAATATTCTGTATCCAGTAGTTACAGATCTGGAATGAGTCTTGTAAATAGACGTGCACTAATAATAAATAACACAGACCTATATCCATCTACGTAAATATTCTTGCATAGATATCTTGTAATAGTACCACAATGGATTTAGAATGGCCATCTATGATAGTAGCAAAGAATAACACAGCTTTAATTTCAGGATTTATTTGAGTAAAATGACTCTAGGGAATTCCATTTTAGTGCTTTTTTTTGCTTAAAGTCTAAGACCCTTCCTTAGGCTTTTTTTTTTTTTTTTTTTTTTTTTTTTTTTTTTTGTTGCTTGGTTTTTCTATTGCTAAAAAAATTTCTTGTAAAAAGTTGTGACTAGAACAAGATTAGGGTTATCTTGGGGCTATTTTATCAATTGATGTTTAAAGGAGGCAGACTGATCTTCTAGAGGTTAGGCTTCATTTTATTAATTGATGTCTAGCAGCTCCAGAATTTGCTTGATGGGGGGGGTGGGGGGTGGGCGCTTGCTAAACCATTCACTTTTCACTACATTTATCTTCCATGAATCAAACTGAAATTTAGTTCCTAAAACTTCCCCTTCAAATCTGTTGGCTCTTCCTCCCTTCCTATCCACTTCCCTTTCTTTTAAGATAGATGTATTCATAAAATAGCCATTCTATTCTACATGTTATGCTGAATCCTAGCAATGGATTAATAAAGAAGTTTCTTTTTTTAATATTTATTTTATTTATTTATTCCCTTTTGTTGCCCTTATTGTTTTATTGTTGTAGTTATTATTGTTTTTGTCGTTGTTGGATAGGACAGAGAGAAATGGAGAGAGGAGGGGAAGAGAGAGAGGAGGAGAGAAAGACAGACACCTGCAGACCTGCTTCACTGCCTGTGAAGCGACTCCCCTGCAGGTGGGGAGCTGGGGTTCGAACCGGGATCCTTATGCCGGTCCTTGTGCTTTGCGCCACCTGCGCTTAACCCGCTGCACTACAGCCTGACTCCCAATAAAGAAGTTTCTATGTGCAGGGACCTCATGGTCTAGTGGGGACAGAATCATAAGTGCTTTGGCAGAGGAACACCCAGCAGAGGGAATGTAATCAGACGTGGAGGTGAAGAGTCGTGGTGACATGTGAACAGAGTTGTTTCATGCCCGCTTAGATACATGGGAAATAGCCAGACCAAAAAGGGAAGTATAGGGGGTGGAAGAGACCTTTCCAGGTGGAGGGTGAAAGTCACATTCAAAGATTTACAGATCATCTGCATAATTGGAAAGAGGCCTGTGTTTAGGAGAATTCAAGGATTAGGAGTTAATAGGAGCGGGCAAGAGGTAGGTAAGCCTTGAGCTTCAATAGTGACTTGCCTCTAGTCCTGAAGGCTATAGAAAACCGTTACGAGATGGAGTTGATCAGACTGGTAATCTGGGAAGATTGCTCTGACACACAGGCAGGTTTAGAGGTAGGGGAAACTGTTAGTGGCTGTTTGCTAAAATCTGCGGACATGAATCTAGTCCAGGCTAAGGTAGCTGAGAAACCACAAGGAAGAATACACTAGAGACTTGGAACTTGATTGCTATGGTGAAGAGGAAAATTCTCAGGCATTTGGTTTTTAATGGGGTCATTCACTGAATGAAGTGAGATGAGACTTTGGAAAATAGAAAATTCAGATTTTTTTTTTTTTTTTTTTTTTAGATAGGGAGATTCAGATTCTCATTGTTATCCAAGAAGAATTTAATCAGGCAACACAGCTGAACTGAATGTTTTCGGAAAGAGATAGATTATAGAGTTATTGTAAGAGCTGATGCCTTAGGCATAGATGCTGAACTCCATGGATGATGGAGGTGAGGACTGAGGTTAGAAGTCTTGGGGGAGTCGGGCGGTAGTGCAGTGGGTTAAGCTCACGTGGCACAAAGTGCAAGGAGCGGTGTAAGGATCCCGGTTCGAGCCCCTGGCTCCCCACCTGCAGGGGAGTCGCTTCACAGGCAGTGAAGCAGGTCTGTAGGTGTCTATCTTCCTCTTCCCCTCCTCTCTCCATTTCTCTCTGTTTTATTCAAGAATGCTGACATCAATAACAACAATAATAACCACAACAATAAACAAGGGCAACAAAAGGGCATAAATAAATAAATATTTTTTAAAAAGAAGTCTTGGGAAGATATTTCAGTATAATCAGAGAAATATGTAGAGGATACTTATAAGCAGGAGTTGTAAAAGGAAGGGGAACAACTAGAGAAGAGTAATGCAGTGTAAACAGAGAAAGGAGATGAGACAGCATAATGGTTCTGCAAAACAGATTCATGTCTGAGGCTCCGTGTCCCAGGTTCAATCTCCAGCTTCACCATAAGCCAGACCTGAGCAGTTCTCTTGTCTCTATCTCTGTATCTTTTTCCCCCTAAAATAAAATAAATAAAATATATTTTAAAAAAACAGAGAAAGGGTTTAAAGGAGGAAATGTTATATCAAACCAACCAACAGACATATCAAAAAATGATATATATATATATATTTTTTACTGTATTTGGCATAAAGATATAGGCAGAAACTTTGCTCATGGACAGTTTCAGTAGAAGAGCGTGGGCCTTGTTGAGCTTGGGACAGATCATATCCAGTTATAAGGGGCAACAACTGAGTTAGTATAAAAATATAGTAAGGTAAGAAAAAAATCAAAAGATTTGGGGGCAAAATTGGGCTGGGAACCAAAATAACAGCCAAGTAAGTGATCTATGATATGAATAAGGAAGGAACCACAAAACTTATAGATTCTTATTGGAATATGATATGATTTTAGCTGGCATGATTCTAGTTAGAATATCTAAAAGTCATTAAGCAACTTAATATAGTCCCAAGAGTTCTGTTTCCTCCCTCCCTCCCTCCCTCCCTTCCTCCTTTCCTTCCTTTCTCCCTCCCTCCCTTCTTCCCTTCCTCCCTTCCTCCCTCCCTCCCTTCCTTCCTTCCTTCCTTCCTTCCTTCCTTCCTTCCTTCCTTCCTTCCTTCCTTCCTTTCTTATCTCTGGCTAATATTGGTACTGGGGATTGACCATGGCTCTTTGGAGCCTCAGGCTTGAAAAGTCATTTGCATAACCATTGTGCTGTCTCCTCTGCCAAACTTACTTTCTACTGAGCAATTATTTCACCCTGAGGTGGAGGATGGCAGACAATACATCCTGACCAGTGACATGTACCTACCTGTTCCTCTGGTGTTAGCAGCTGAGAACTGTGCTAATATAGCAATGTGTTTGCAGGAAGAAGAGTTTATCATATATGACACAGGTCTAGGAATCAATAAGTGCTCGGCAGGTATGAATCCTTTAGATGATGGGTTCAGTGTCACTGGAAGTGCTCAAATGTCTCAGTAATATTTGTCCTTTGTAAAAAGAAAAAAAAAATGGCTAAAATGTGCAATCACTTAAAAATGTTTGAATTTCTTGATTTCTTTTCAGGGCAGGTAAGCTAAATTTATCACTATGCACCACATTTTATTTTAGCTTTTTTTTTTTATTAGTGATTTAATAATGATTATAAAATTATAAGATGTTAGGGATATAATTCCTGACCAGTCCCACCAAAAAGACCAGGGCTTCCTCTCCCCACTCTTTCTGCCCCCATAACAACATAATTCTCTCAAAGTCTTAGAAACAGGCTGGCTACATTTTTTTTTCAAGTTTATGTGTTTCAATTTTCTCTTTTTAAAATTATTTATTTATTTATTATTGGATAGAGACAGAGAGAAACTGAGAGAAGAGGGAGGAAGAGAGACAGGAAGATACTTGCAACCTTGCTTCACCACTTGTGAAGCTTTGTCCTTGCAGGTGAGGACCAGGGGCTTGAACCTGGATCCTTGTGCACTGTGATGCGTGTGCTTAACCAGGTGAGCCACTGCCTAGTCTGCTGTTTCAGTTCTCTATGAGTGAAGCCATCTGCTATTTGCTTTCCACTTCCTTACTTACGTTACTCAGCAACATCACTTCCGGTTCCATCTTATTGAAGACTGTAGACACAGCAGCATTGGTGAATTAAGGAGGGAAGTTGTTCCTGGGCTTTATTGTTTGCTAATGAAAGGAGTAGTCACAAAGCTTTTGTGTGTGGGTGCCCAGCTCAGCAGGTTGTTTTATTTTTGATCAAGGACTTGCCTAGTCTGGCTAAAGTATTAATAGCTTTGAAGCACTGAGAAGCCAGATGACACCATGCTTGGTTCACATGTGAGTGTGAGTCCCACCTTCTTCTCCCATTAGTCACCAGTTTCCTTCCCTTATCTGTCTTCAGCTTTACTCCTTTTTAATTTATTTATTTATAAAATAAAAAATATTGCCAAAACATAGGATAAGAGGGGTACAATTGCACAGTTCCCATCACCAGAGTCCCGTATCCCATCCCCATCCTCAACTCTTTCATAACTTTGATCTTATTAATTCTATGAGAAAGACATTCAGAATAGGCTACTACATCTGGGATTCTCAGAAAAATCTTACTGCCATAGAATATATGAACTGAAGGTACTCACCTGAAAACCTTCCTTGAAACTAAGAAGCCTGGGAAAGTTCAATAAATCTTGCAAAAATCTCTCAGGAAATGGAGCAAAGAGTGTGGAAGACTGAGAAAAATGGAAAGGGTATGGGTCCTAATGGGTTGTATGACAAGAGCAGAATGAAACCCATTTCTAAGCTATACTAAGTGTCTATCTTAGACTGATGGGAGTGAGTTAGTGATAGAACTCACTAACTTTTGTGCTGCTGTGTAATCGTTTGTGCTTGGAGGTAGGGCCAGAAAAAAAAAGTAAAGTTTGAGCAGGGATTAATAATGGTGAAGCAAGAACTGAGAACATTTATAAAGTGGGACATTCTAAAACTTGTTATTAGGTGAAATTTGTATGAAATTTGGCTTGTTTTTAGCTGATGAGATCACTACTTACTTATTTGATAGAGACAGAAATTGAGAGGGAAGGGGAGATAGGGAGAGAATTCGTCATTCATAAGCCCCCCCCTTCCCCCACACAGGTGGAGACTGGATCTTTGAACTGGGGTTCTTATGCACGCTAACATGTGCTCTGGACTGGATCTGTCACCACCCAGCCCCTTTTTAAAAATCATAAGTTATGATCTATTCCATACATATCAGACAAAAACAGCAAAAAAAAAAATGAATCAATAGCACTCAAGCATCTATTCCAATAGTATTTAATATATGCTAGTATTTCCTGAAAATTATTTCTTTTTTACACAGTTAAGACCATGCCTCCCATATCATCCCTCTCCCTTTTTCTCTTTTCTGAAAACTTGAGGTCGAGTTATAGTCATCTTGAGTTTAATTGAGCCAGTGTGTATCGATTCAGAAAGTCACTAAAAGGAAGAGGGGAGTTTGTCTATACACTAATTATCGGCAGTATATAGTGGACACACATGGAGGGGCAAAGAAAATCGCAAAAGAGAGATGTTTTTGAGGACAACGACCGCCCAGATGTTTGCAACATTAATGTTCTTGATTTCCGAGCAAGCATTAATATGCTTTAGTATCCATTTGGCCTGCAATGTTAAGGGCAGGAGAAGAAATGTACTCGTCTGTGGAGAAGTTAAACTGGAAGGCGAAGGCTGGAGCTCTTGTCTACTTTGAGCTAGAAGAGAAAATTGTTCATTAGAGAGTGTGAAGTCTGTTGTAAGCAGAACCACATTCATTAGCCAGTTCCCTGCTTCCTGTCTGTAATGGGCATTCGGTTTCTCTCTGTTCAATTATAATGAATTTTGGCTTTTGCACTACAGATACTTTCCTGGTTTTTTTTTTTTTCTCTTTCCCAGTCTTCGGTCTTTTCGTCTTTTTGAAATAGGTATAACCTGGAGGCAGAGTACAAATTATTTCTTAGTAATATACTTCACTTGCATGGCAAGTTCTCAGAGAACATAAAGTACACATAGAAATCAAGTCAGTCATTCCAAATAAGACATCTACACCTATTGATCAACATGACATTACATAACAAAATTAAATTTTCTGTGTTTTGGAGACGGTGTAGCAACTTAATCCACCTAAAGGTCACAATATTGCAGCAGATAAAATGTTTATGGTGCTAGTATAACTACACGGAGGAAAACTCCATTCTTGTGCAACAAAAGCTTAAGTTTTGAAGCTTGTACTTAACCACTTATGCTGATTTTGTAGTAATTTGTGACTGTTAAAATGTTTAACTTTAGATAAACAGTATTGCTTAAGGAATATAGGAGTGGGGTAGAAAGAAATATATTTATCCTCACCTGGTAGGATGTGTGTCTTACTCTGCACAGTCCTAAGGATTCATTGAGTCAGGGCACCACATAGGTTTGTGGGAGGTTCCAGAACTCTGCTGTGCTGTGTTGTCTTCCCTCTCAACTTATAAATAGATAAATAAAGACTTATGTTTGAGGTAAAATGAATGAATGTGCCATTGACATACACATGCATGAGATGCCATTTCTCACCTTTGTTGTTAAAATTTCGGTGGCTCTAGCCGGCCGGGCTAGCTTCACGGGCGGATAACAGAGACGCGGAGACAACAGCTGGGCAGGGAAGCTGTATTTCTTTATTCAGGAACAACGATTCATAAACTAAGACAAACTAATCACCAAACAGAACTCAGCTGTCTCTTTGCGGCGGCGCAAGCACTCTCTCTTACTCTGGAACTCTGGAACTCAGGAACTCTGCCACTCTGGAACTTCACCAAACAGAACTCGGCTGTCTCTTTGCGGAGGCGCAAGCACTCTCTCTTACTCTTGAACTCTGGAACTCAGGAACTCTGCCACTCTGGAACTCTGGCGGGTTTCCTAGGGGCAGGGCCAAGCGGGCCCGTGAAATTAACAGGACTAATCCAATTCTCCTGGCGGGGGAGAACTAGAACCCAATGTAAAGCATACAACACACCTTCACTATAAGAGTGGCTGTTAAAAGGGAATTCATGCTACAATGCAGGGACAAGTACAAGAAAAAGAGCAGTGAAATTATGCATACATGTTCCAGGAAAAAAACGAGGAAAGAAAAAGAGGTAGAAAGAAAGGGCAAAGCTAAGAAAAATAAATCTAAGAGTTGGTGTTGGGGAGCTAGCACAGTTAATCGGGGGACAGATACGCTGAGGCTAGAGCGGTTACCTGAGCTCTTGTCTTTTTTAATGAATTACTTTATTTTGTATATAAATTTCAGTTAATGCTATTTCTGGGAGTAAGTGGGAAGACTTTACACATGCGTTTTAGGACTGTGTAATAGAACATCAGAGCAGCATTACTCAGCTCTGCCTTATGGTAGTGCTGGGTATTGAACCTGAGACCTTTGGTGTCAGTTACGAAAGTTTTTTTTTTTTCATAACCTTGTGTTCCCGACTTAGCCCGTGTGAATATTTTTACTCTCTTACTATTACTGTGTATTGATTAAAATCTTTAAGACAATAGGAGCTTCATTTCTGTAGAAGAGTCAGAGTGGGGCCATGAGTTACAGACTGAATAATTTGGGATGCAGTTACACCATCGAGGGACACATAGTGCCTGCTGGTAACTAGCTAAAGAGGATGTAAGCAACACATTGGACTTATCAAAAGATTCATTTGTAATGTTTCTAGAAGGCAGCTCTGTGTGGATATTGTAACGTTGAGAAGGAAATGCCACACCTAGAGGGAAGTTTTGTGCAGTTGGACTTCTGTCAGAGAAGTTCTATGGGAAGATACTCTAACAGAACCTGATATACTATTCTGATATAATTTAGTCCAGAATCAGGGTAAAGAAGACCCTTAATCTTAGTCTTCGTCTTAATCTTCCTAAGTGTATGTAGGATTCCCCTCTGAGAATGTGCTTCAGCACGTGATTTCTGACTAGGTGAGCGAGGGCCATATTGAACTGTCTAGATGTTCTTGTTTCTCTGAAGTGAACAGAAACACCCAGAGACTGAGAAAGAGGAAAATCCTTAAAGTAAAGAGTACTAGCTTCTATCTTCATTTAGGGTCACAATGAAGATTTAAGGTGGAAATCACACATAAATACTTACACAGACAAAATTACATAGCAGACAAAAATACTTGAAAGAGAATCATATAAAACACGGGTGGCGGTCTATTCTCAAAGTACATGTCAGGTTCTCATGACGGTCAGGCATAGTCATGAGCTCCGGGGACATACACATGCATGAGATGTCATTTCTCACCTTCACTATAAGAGTGGCTGTAAAAAGGGAATTCGTGCTACAGTGCAGGGACAAGTACAATGATAAGGGCCTGAACAAAGAAACAGTATGGGATTAGTCTCAGCTGCTTGACTTTGAGGAGTATTTTTTCATTCATCGAAAGATGGCCTCAGATTCCTTCCCAGGCACTGACTCAGGTCTGAGTTAAGCAGTGCTCTGGCAAACGTGAAACTCAGCATCCAGGAGACTTTGAACATGTTCAGTTTCAGATTTCTGTGGGACTTGTGGGTGGGAGACAGCCAGGAAAGAGCTGGTGAAGTAAGCTTGATGTTCAAGAAAGAAGAATCCAGCTTGGAGACCATACGTTGTAGAGTCATCAAGATGTATTTGGAATCACGACCATGAATACAATTTCTTAGGGTGAGTATGTGAAATCAGTGGAAGGTAGCAAGCTCCATCCAGGGGTGCCAGTGACTGTGGTGGCAAAGGAGAGTCCGTAGACAGAAATGAGTGTTACGATGAAGTGAAAGAAAAATCAGGAAGAAGTGGCATAGGGTGGTGGGAACCGCAGTGCATGATTCTGAAGAGGTCTTGCTTAGTGGTATCAAATGCTTGAATGACGCAGTTGGAGAATAACACTGAATTAGGTCATCACCAATTAAGAGAAGCACAAGAGAAGTTTCATTGAAGTGGTAAAAGTAAAATAAGACCACAGTGGGCTGAGTCCTGGGTGGGAGGAATGAGGTAATGCCATCAAGCATTCTTTATGATTTGGATGTTTCCTCAATGAGGTTGTTTCCCCACCCCCAGGGGTTCTAGAGTCATATTTATTTTCTTTCTACACCAGAGCACAGATCAGCTCTGGCATAAGTTATGGTGGTACAGGAGATTGAACCTGGGACTTTGGAGCCTCAGACACGAGAGTCTCTTTACATAACCATTATGGGATCTAGCCCTGCTGCCACAATTATATTTTAAATATAATAGAAAACACAAAAGCATTTGAGAGAGCTTAACAACTGGGTCTTGAGCTATTGAGATAGGTAGTGTTTTTTTGTTTTGTTTTGCAAAAGCCATTTTGCTTCCTTTTCGGGGAGTTGATATACAGTGCTCAGAGCTGACCATGACTTCTAAATGTATAAGCCGACCTAGACATGCCTTGGGAAATACTTCAGGATCCTATAGAAACAGATCCTCATTGCTACTGCACGCAGTGTGGCTAGGTGTTTGAGGTGAGGAGGTTTAAACAGTGGCCAAGAAATCTGAAAAGCATTTAGCATCTTTGCTGACTCAAGAAGGAAAAATAACCTGTCCTCCCCAAACATATTTTCCCTTCAGAAATTCTGTCAAATAAATGTCACATGAAAGAAATGGAAATGCATCTTGTAACATGTGCTGATCTGGTCACACAGTCTCCATCTCCTAGCTGCTGCATGATGAATCCCAGTATTCGGAGTCCTCTGGCGGGCTCATCGTACAACAGAGCCAGCCCAGAGAGGCACAGCTTCATAATCACCCCAGGGAACTTGAGGAGGCACTGCACCAAAACGAGACTACAGATCCTATATAAGCAGGCAGAAATCTTGCCCCTCAAAAATGAAGGCACGCCGTAATAACATTCAAGGGAAATTGCACCCTTCGAGGCGCTGTGTGCACTCATTCTCAGTGATGACTAGAAGTGCAGCCGGGGCTTAGCATCTCATTTGGAGTATCACAGCCCTTGCTAGGTTTGAATGGGCTTGTTTTTCAGGAGCTGAAGCAGTAGCTCATAGTTTTTCTCAGTTTCTGAAATGGTTGGTATTCCTCTCCTATCTAGCGGCGGTTGGAGGGTTTTTATTTAACCAGTGAAGAGTTCCAAAATGGAAGTCTTGTCCTGGATGGACTTTAAAAACATACGTTTTGAGTTTTTTCCTCTCTGACTTGAAGTAGTCGGCAAAAACCCCAAAGTGAAAACCGACAAGACAGTATTGTGACAGTGAGTCACAAAGGCATAAGGAGTCTACAGGTGCT
Organism: Erinaceus europaeus; assembly: GCF_950295315.1. Taxonomy (NCBI): domain Eukaryota; kingdom Metazoa; phylum Chordata; class Mammalia; order Eulipotyphla; family Erinaceidae; genus Erinaceus; species Erinaceus europaeus. Next base: position 80,769,637 of record NC_080177.1, read on the forward strand.
CCCCTGCACACTGACCCTGAGGCAGACGACGTCGTAGAATGAAGCTGATTCAGTCAAAACCTAAATTCATGGCAATGCTTGGGAAGCCAGGCATTCTGGGTCACCGTGCTATCTATCAGATTAATCAATAAAATGCCCCTTTGACTGGAGTTGATGTATTGCAGCAAAGTAAAGGGCTTTGGGGTGGGGGTGGGGGTGGGGGTAGGGAGAGTGTTCAGGTCCTGGATCATGATGGTGGAGGAGAACCTAGGTGAGGGGTTAGAGTGTCCTGTGGAAAACTGAGAAATGTTACACATGGACTAACTACTGTATTTTACTGTCAAACTGTAAACCGCTAATCTCCCCAACAAAGAAGAAAAATGCCCCTTTGATTTGAATTACTGAAACCAGAGCTTTAGAAGGCTACATATTTTATTAATTCTATGACTTTCTCTTTTAAAATCTTTTTATTCACTTATTATTAGATAGACAGAGAAAAATTGACAGGGGAGGGGAGATATGGAGGGAAAGAGACAGAGAGACACCTGCTTCCCTGTTTCACTGATTATGAAGCTTCCCCCTGCAGGTGGGGACCTGCAGCTTGAACCTGGGTCCTTGTGCACGCACTGCCACCTGGCCTCTCATGACTCCTTTTCTTTCTTTTTTTGCATGTGTATTTATTTACTTATTATTGGATAGATACAGAAATTAAGAGAGAAGGAGGAGATAGAGAGGGAGAGAGACAGATAACTGCAGCCCTGCTTCATCAGTTGTGAAGCTTTACCCCTGCAGGTGGGGATCAGGGGCTTGAACCAGGGTCCATGAGCACTGTAGTGTGAGTGCTTAACCAGGTGCGCCACTGCCTGGCCTCCCCTCATGACTTTCTTATTGATGTACAAACTGAGTTTGTTTGTGGACTCTTCAGTAGAAGGCTAGGAGGCAATTGTTCTATTGATATTTTCCTTGGAGTCAACACATAGAGAAAGAATACGATTAGTAGTAGCTAATTATTTCTTGTTCTAGATCTTGTCAATTTAACAATATCCTTAGACATACACCCTCTATCATCCCATCAAGTTTTAATTATTTTATCTTTTTCCAATTTTAATTTTTTTTATATAGAGAAAAATTGAGAGTGATGGGGGAGATAGGAAGAGACATCTGCAGCCTTATTCACCATTTGTCAAGCTTCTTCCCTGCAGGTGGGGTCTGAGGACTTGAACCCAGGTCCTTGCTCATGGTGTGGAATGTGTGTGCTACAAGGTATGCCACTGCTTGGTCCTCAAGTTATTATTATTATTATTATTATTACTATTATTATTTATTTGTTAGAGACAGCCAGAAATCGAGAGGGAAGGGGGAAATAGAGAGGAAGAGAGACAGAGACACCTGTAGCACTGCTTCACCACTTGCAAAGCTTTTCCCCTGCAGGTAGAGACTGGGGGGCTTGAACCTGGGTCTTGTGCATTATAACTATGCTAACTAGGTGTGCCACTACCCAGCCCCAGTTCAAGTTTTTTTAAATTTATTTATAAAATAAAAATATCTACAAGACTATAAGAGGGGTACAATTCCACACAATTCCCACCACCAGAGTTCCATATCCCATCCCCTCCATTGGAAGCTTTCCTATTCTTTATCCCTCTGGGAGCATGGACCCAGGATCATTATGGGGTGCAGAAGGTGGAAGGTCTGGCTTCTGTAATTGCTTCTCTGCTGGACATGGGTGTTGGCAGGTCGATTTATACTCCCAACCTATTTCTGTCTTTCCCTAGTGGGGCAGGAGAGGTGGGGTTCCAGGGTACACTGATGAGGTCTTCTGCCCAGAGAAGTCATCTGCAATGTGATGTCTGAAAAAACAGTAAGATATAAAGAAGGACAAATTGTTTAATGATCAGGAACCTAAAGGCAAGAATATAGCAGATGAGATTTGTGGTCTCCATTTTGGGAAAAGCTAGTAGGTCTATTTTCGGTATATTCCAAGGGGCCCATGCCTTTACCAGTTTTTGCCTGAGCCTGACAGCTAACATGCAGGAGAACCATAGGTATTGTCTGGGGAGATGGTGTCAGAGTTGGGAATAGGATGAGGAAACTGGGTCAGGGCCGAGAGAAGCTCCCAAACATGGGAAAAGTATATAAATACTATTAACTGTGAACCCCATCCCTCCCCACACTAGAGGGATTTAGCACATGGTTTCTGGGTTCATAGAAGAAACAGATGGTAATTTACCTAGGAGGGCACATTTCATAATCCCCAAGGCTGGGAAAGAGGCTTCTCTGAGTTTGGTGCTGCATGACCTATTATGCATGAATATTCTTAGAGTAGGTTTCTATGTTTTATTCTAAAAAAAACTATGTATTTAAAAACAAATAAAAGATGTCAAAGGAAAAAAAAAGATCCAAATATGAGTTGCTATGTTGTTATTTGCCTCTCAACTGCTTTACCCTTTAGAAAACAATTTCTTGTTCCTAAATTATGGTAAATTGAAGGCTCCATAGATTAATCAAGGTGTTCTATAATATGCTACCTTAGAAGACAATGAGTAATTACATAAATTGCAAAACATAAGAGAAAACAAAAACCTAATGAGGAAAAGGCAATTTGCGAGAGCCTTCCTCACGCGGTGGTGCAGAGCTTGGTATCTGGAGAGCGTAGCAATCAGATTGGCTCTCTATCCTTCAGGGGTGGACAGCGATGGGAGGATTCTTTTGATCATTTTATTCATTTTGTGTTAAAACCATAGCACTTCTAATTTATAGACATATTGTGAATGTCAAGGAAATGTCACCCAGATCATTGAAATACAGTGAAATTCATCCGTTATAGTTAAGTAACAGGTTGCCCTGGGTTCCAAGGGAAGCAAACTTAAATGGAATAGAGATTTTTTTTTTTTTTTTTGACAGTTCACTTTCAGCACTTTAAAGACTCAGAATAATTAAGGTGAATTTCTTCAAGGAAGAGACTCTTGAGGATAGAAAGGTAACTGTGAAGTATTTCTGGATAAGCTATTAAATGGCAGATTGACATACAGCTGCATTTCAGACCCCAATTCGTTTGGTTTAATGTGAATCTCTTTTTTTTTTCTCTTTAAAGCCCAAATCCTGTAATGGAGATACTTAAATGGACCCTCTGGGTCACTTAGGCATCTATTTCAGCGTCCCTCTGAGAAATTCAACAGTCTGTTAAAAAAAAAAATCGAGTTTTGTATGTTTCTGTCATTGCCTAAGGAAAAAATTGATTATCCCACCCCCCCGGCCCCCAATCCTTCCCAATCTTTTAAATTGGGTTATTTCATGATTTGTTCGTTGATTCCCAGAGTGTTACAGTAGTATAGCTAGCAAAGTGATGTTTGTTTTCCTGGAGAATCAGCGGGATAGACTTTGCCTTTGGGCTTTTAAGGATCCACATTATATAAACGCAAGCTGTGTTTGCTTCTTAATCAGGTGACCTCACGTAAGCTATAGGAATTCTCTGAATTTCAATCTGTTTGTAAGTTCTGTGGATATATGAGTGGCTGCCTTACATGGGTTTTGATGAGATTGAGTGCAGAAAATGCCTGAAAACAGAATGTATCCCAAGAAAGCCCTCAGTAAACATGATTTACTCCCCATTGCTAAACCACTTTTTATTGATTGGGAAAAAGTCAAGCATATGTGTAGACTCAGGATCCCTTTTTGAAGACACTTCAATTAGTCAATTATTTAATTTATTTTTTTATTGATTTAATAATGATCGACAAGACAAGGATAAGAGGGGTCCAATTCTGTATACTTCCCACCACCAGAGTTCCGCATCCCATCCCCTCCATTGGAAGCTTTCCTATTCTTTATCCCTCTGGGAGCATGGACCCAGCATCATTATGGGGTGCAGAAGGTGGGAGGTCTGGCTTCTGTCATTGCTTCTCTGCTGGACATGGGCGTTGGTAGGTCCATCCGCACCCAGCCTGTTTCTGTCTTTCCCTGGTGGGACAGGGCTCTGGAGAGGTGGGGTTCCAGGACACATTGGTGAAGTTGGATACCTAGGCAAGTCAGGATGGCGTCATGGTAGCATCTGCAACTTGGTGTCTGAAAAGCATTAAGATATAAAGCAGAACAAATTGTTTAATAATCAGGAACCAAAAAGTAAGACTAGAGCAGATGAGATTTGGGGTCTCCATTTTGGAAAAAGCTAGGAAGTCTATTTTAGATATATTCCAAGGGGCCCATGACTTTACCAATTTTTGCCTGAGCCTGACAGCTAACATGCAGGTGGGCTAAAGGTATTGTCTGGGGAAATTGTGTCAGAGTTGGAAATAGGACTAGAAAGCTGAATCAGGGAAGAGAGTAGTTCTCAAATATGGGACAAGTATATAAATACCATTAACTGTAAACCCCATCGATTCGACCTGGGGCCCATATTCAGCACAGGAGTCTGTGTAACCTCTGCCTCCCTGCATGTCTGAACTGTGTGTCTGTGAGAGAAAGACCAGAACATTGGGCTTTCCCCCATTATGCTTTCAGGAGCCTGTCTCTCTCTTTACCATAAAAATATGCTGAAACTTCATTTTTAAAATGCCTCGGAGGGATTTCACTAATATAATCTGTTTAGGTGGTTTTTCTTTTAAAGAGGAAAAGAATGCAGACTTATCTGCACATTGTGAGAAAGAGGTCTGGGAGGTGAAGGGAGATAACCCGGGATGAGGAATGATTTTGACATTCTTGACTAGGACATTTTTTTTTTTTTAAAGTTTCTTTGTTGGGGGATTAATGTTTTATAGTCAACAGTAAACACGATAGTTTGTACATGCATAACGTCTCTCAGTTTTCCACATAACAGTCTCCACTAGGTCCTCCTCTGCCATCCTGTTCCAGGACCTGAACCCTCTCCACCAACCCACCCCAGAATCTTTTATTTTGGTGCGATACGCCAGCTCCAGTCTAAGTTCTGCTTTGTGTTTTCTCTTCTCATCTTGCATTTTTCAACGTCTTAGGCCATCTGTCTATTTTGAGTCCTTCCTTCATTCCTTTCCTCCTGTCTCTCTCTCCCTCTGCCTCTCTCTTTCTTCCTTTCTTTTTTTTTGTAACCTTCTCTGATGCCATGGCTCTCCTGTACATTCCAGAGCTTTAGCCTGGGTCCTGTGCTAGCAAGGCAGAAGTCCTACTTAGTGAGCTACCTCTCCATCCCTGAACTCTTTTTTTTAAATTTCTTTTTTGGGGGATTAATGTTTTACAGTTGACAGTAAATACAATAGTTTGTACATGCATAACATTTCCCAGTTTTTCACATAACAATACAACCCCCACTGGGTCCTCTGCCATCCTGTTCCTGAACTCCCTCCAATCCCCCCACAACCCAGAGTCTTTTACTGTGGTGCAATACACCAACTCCAGTCCAAGTTCTGTTTAGTGTTTTCTCTTTTGATCTTGTTTTTCTTTCTTTTTAAAAATTTCTTTATTGGGGGATTAATGTTTTACATTCTACAATAAATACAATAGTTTGTACATGCATAACATTTCCCAGTTTTCCACATAACAATACAACCCCCACTAGGTCCTCTGCCATCCTTTTTGGACCTGTACTCCCCCACCCACCCACCCCAAAGTCTTTTACTTTGGTGCAATATGCCAATTCCAGTTCAGGTTCTACTTGTGTTTTCTCTTCTGATCTTGTTTTTCATCTTCTGCATGTGAATGAGATCATCCCATATTCATCCTTTTGTTTCTGATTTATTTTAACTAATATGATTTTTTCAAGCTCCTTCCAAGCTGGGATGAAAATGGTGAAGTCACCATTTTTACTCTGAAAATGTCCAATAGTTCTAGTTTATCTATCTCTTCATTTATTTTCTTTATTGATTTTCTGCTTGGATGATCTGTCAAGTTGACAGAGTGGGGTGTTGAAGGCCCTACTATTACTGTGTTGCTGTAGCTCTTTCAGTAGATGTTTGATGTATTTAGATGGCCTCTCCTTGGGTGCATAGATGTTGCTAATCATTAAGTCCTCTTGACTGATTGATCCTCTGAGCACTAAGTAATGTTCATTTTTGTCTTTTTAAATTTTATTTATTTTATGGTCTGTCACGTCAGATATGAGCTTAGCTGATCCTGCCTTTTTTCTGAGATCCATTGGCTTGTATGGTAGTTTTCCATCCTTTCACTTTGAGTCTGTGTTTGTCTTGTTGAGTTAGGTAGGATTCCTGCTGACAACATATGGATGGGTTGTGTTTTCTGATCCATCTTCCTATTCTGTGCCTTTTAATAGGTGAATTCAGGCCATTGACATTTGTTGATATTATAGACTGAAGGTTTTTTAATGCCATTATTATAGATTTTTAGAGTGTTCTGATATATGGCCTATTTATGGTGGTTTGTTTATAGGAGACTTTTCAGAACTTTTTTCAGGGCAGGCTTGGTGATAGTTGAGTCTTTCAACTGTTGCTTGTCTGAGAAGGTTTTGATGCCTCCATCTAGTCTGAATGACAGTCTAGCAGGATATAGTATTCTTGGTTGAAAGCCTTTCTCATTAAGCACTCGATAGATATCTTGCCATTCTCTTCTGGCCTGTAGTGTTTGTATGGAGAAGTCTGCTGCTAATCTTACGGGTTTTCCTCTGTAGGTGACTCTTTGTTTTTTAACAAGTTTGCTTGTTATATATATTATACATATGAGTGAAATCATCCAGTAGTTGAACAAACATCTATTGTCATAGAAACTGTTAACAGTTTCCCTTTAATTCTTGAGAGTATGTAGACTGTTGAATAAGATAACCTATGGATATGAGAAATTTTAAGTTTCTCTTCTCTATAGTTGCCTTAGTATTATATATTTCTTCTCTCTAGATCCTATCAACAACTTTTCTCAACAACACAAAGGTTGATTTATTCAAATATATATTCAGTTCACTAATTGGCTTTTTTTTTTTAGCTATGTCCAATATGCTATTATTATTATTATTATTATTTTTGCTTCTAGGATTATTGCTGGGGCTCTGTGCTTGCACTACAAATCCACTACTCCTGTGGCCAATTATATATATATATGGCAGAGAGAAATTGAGTGGGGAGGGAGAAATAGAGAGGGAAGGAGAAAGACACCTGCAGACCTACTTCATCGCTTGTGAAGTGACCACCCTGAAGGTGCAGAGCTGGGGGCTCAAGCCGAGATACTTGCACCCATCTTTGTGCTTCGTGCTACGTGTGCCTAAGCCGGTGCACCACCCCTCAGCCTCTGCTATTCAACTCTTTATGTTTTTTTTATTCAAATAATTATTTTTTCATGTTCAGATTTTCTTTCTTTTTTTTTTTTAATTTTTTATTTAAGAAAGGATTAGTGAACAAAAGCATAAGGTAGGAGGGGTACAACTAAACACAATTCCCACCACCCAATCCGCATAACCCACCCCCTCCCATGGTAGCTTTCCCATTCTCTATCCCTCTGGGAGCATGGACCCAGGGTCGTTGAGGGTTGCAGAAGGTAGAAGGTCTGGCTTCTGTAATTGCTTCCCCGCTGAACATGGGCGTTGACTGGTCGGTCCATACTCCCAGTCTGCCTCTCTCTTTCCCTAGTAGGGTGGGTCTCTGGGGAAGCGGAGCTCCAGGACACATTGGTGGGGTCTTCAATCCAGGGAAGCCTAGCCAGCATCCTGGTGGCATCTGGAACCTGGTGATTGAAAAGAGAGTTAACATATGAAGCCAAACAATTTGTTGAGCAATCCTGGATCCCAAGCTTGGAATAGTGGAGAGGAAGTGTTAGGGAGGTACTCACTGCAAACTCTAGTGTAATCCTGCTTTCAGGTATATATTTTGCAGTAGTTTATGGATACGTGTGCACATAAGCTCTCTCTCACAGAAACTGGTGTATATCTAGGTTATGGGACTTTGTTAGAAAGTGAACTACCTGAGATGAAATTAGAGTGTACTATTAAAGGAAAGGTCTCACCCGAGTAATGAAGCTGAAGGGTTGTCATTCCACACGTGAAGTCTCTGGATACAGTCTGAGGTGAAGCATGTTGAGATGGCAATCATTGCTTTGGTTAGGTTGTGATCGGCGGATGCAATATTATTTGGTTTGGATTGGGAGATGCATACGGGAAAGTGGGCCCTATCCAAGGGTGCCAGGACTGGGGGAAGTAGGGGCTCTATAGTGAAGATGTGAGGTTCCTGCTGTCTTAGGGTTCAAAAAGACAATCAATAGTTAATATTATTATCACATTATTTGTTAATTGGATTAACTTTGAAAAGTCCTTTTGTTAGGGTTTGCTGTACAGTACCCAGTATCTTGTATATAGCTGTGCTATTGGAAGCTTCTAATATACTTGGTCTAGGCTTTTGAGAGAGTTTGCAAATCAATTACACAGCATATATATTAAAAAGACTCAGTCTGTGTTTTGAAAAACTTCGAGACATACAATTAATTTTCCCCTTCTCATTTTAATTAACTAGTGATTTATATGACTACATTTTACTAGGAGTGTACATAAACACCATTCCCACCACCAAAAGACTGTGACCCATCCCTCCCACCCACTCCCACCCCCCACTGGCCCAGGAAGCTGCATGTCTACCCCTCACCACAGGGTTATTACTTTGGTGCCCTACTTACAATTTGTCAGGTCCTGCTTTTAGTTTCCCTTTCAGATCTTCTTACTCAACTTCTGTGATGAGTGGGATCATCCCATACTCATCTTTATCTTTCTGACTTAGCTCACTTAACATAATTCCTTCTAGCTCTGTCCAAGATGGGTCAGAGAAGGTGGGTTCATTGTTCTTGATAGCTGCATAATATTCCATTGTGTATATATACCACAGCTTTCTTAGCCACTCATCTGTTGTTGGGCACCTGGGTTGCTTCCAGGTTTTAGCTATTATGAATTGTGCTGCTATGAACATAGGAGTACACACCTCTTTTTGGTTGGGTGTTATGGAGTCCTTGGGGTATAACCCCAGGAGAGGAATCACTGGATCATATGGAAGGTCGACGTCTAGCCTTCTGAGAGTTTTCCAGACTGCTCTCCACAGAGGCTGGACCAATTTACATTCCCACCAGCAATGTAAAGGGTTCCTCTGTCCCCACAACCTCTCCAGCATTTGTTGCTGCTGTCCTTTTTGATGTATGCCATTCTTACAGGAGTGAGGTGGTATCTTAGTGTTGTCTTAATTTGCATTTCTCTGACAATCAGCGACCTAGAGCAGTTTTTCATATGTTTGTTAGCCTTTTGGATCTCCTCTGTAGTGAATGTTTTGTTCATATCCTCTGCCCATTTTTGGATGGGGTCATTTGCTTTTTTGGTGCTAAGTTTGCTGAGCTCTTTATATATTTTGGTGATTAGTTTCTTGTCTGATGTATGGCATGTGAAGGTCTTCTCTCATTCTGCGAGGGGTCTCTTTGTTTGTGTGATAGTTTTTTTGGATGTGCAGAAGCTTTTCAATTTGATGTAGTACCATTGGTTTGTTTCTGCTTTAGTCTTCCTTGCAATTGGGTTTGATTCATCAAAGATGTCCTTGAGGTGTATGTGGGAAAGTGTTTTACCAATGTTTTCCTCTAAGTATTTGATTGTTTCTGGTCTGACATCTAGGTCTTTGATCCATTTGGAGTTGATTTTTGTTTCTGGTGAGATAAAGTGGTTCAATTCCATTCTTCTGCATATTACAACCCAGTTTTCCCAGCACCATTTATTGAAGAGAGCCTCCTTTTTCCATTTAATCCTTTGGACCCCCTTGTCAAAGATTAGATGTCCATAGGTGTGGGGATTTACTTCTGGGCTTTCAATTCTGTTCCACTGGTCTGTGTGCCTATTTTTGTTCCAGTACCATGCTGTTTTGATGATGATGGCTTTATAATATAGTTTAAGGTCTGGGAGTGTGATGCCTCCATTTCTGTTTTTTTTCCTTAAGATGATTTTGGTAATTCTAGGTGTTTTCATGTTCCAGATAAATGATTGTAGTGTTTGTTCTATTCTCTTAAAGAAGCTTGGTGGAACTTTGATGGGTATTGCATTAAATTTGTATATGGCTCTGGGGAGAATATTCATTTTGATGATATTTATTCTTCCAATCCATGAGCATGGGATATCTTTCCATTTCTTGGTATCAGTTTCTATTTCCTTGAGTAGTGACTCATAGTTTTCAGTATACAAGTCTTTCACTTCTTTGGTCAACTTTATTCCTAGGTATTTGATTGATTTGGCTGAAACAGTAAATGGGAGTGATTTCTGGATGCCTTCTTCTTCAGATTTAGTGTTTACATAAAGAAATGCCACTGACTTTTGTACATTGATTTTGTAGCCTGATGCCTTGCTATATTGCCTAATAACTTCCAGTAGTTTTCTGCTGGATTCTTTAGGTTTTTCTATGTATACTATCATATCATCTGCAAATAGTGAGAGCTTGACTTCTTCCCTTCCAATCTGTATTCCTTTGATTCCTTTCTCTTGCCTGATTGCTATGGCAAGAACTTCCAATACTATGTTGAAGAGTGATGGTGACAGTGGACAGCCCTGTCTAGTCCCCGATCTGAGGGGGAATGCTTTCAGCTTCTGTCCATTGAGTATGATGTTGGCTCTAGGTTTGCTATATATAGACTCCACTATCTTGAGGAATTTCCCATCTATTCCCATTTTTTGTATAGTTTTGAGCATGAATGGATGTTGGATTTTGTCAAAGGCTTTCTCTGCATCTGTTGAGATAATCATGTGGTTTTTGGCTTTGCTTTTATTGATGTGGTGAATGACATTGATTGACTTACGGATGTTGAACCAGCCTTGCATTCCTGGGATGAATCCCACTTGGTCGTGATGAACAACCTTTTTGATATGTTGCTGCATCCAGTTGGCCAAGATCTTGTTTAATATTTTGGCATCTATGTTCATCAGAGATATTGGTCTGTAGTTTTCCTTTTTCGTTCTGTCCCTATCAGCTTTTGGTATCAGGGTGATGTTGGCTTCATAAAAGCTGGAAGGGAGTATTCCTCTTTCTTCAATCTTATGGAAAAGCTTAAGAAGTATGGGTACTGTTTCCTGAAAGTTTTGTAGAATTAATTTGTGAAGCCATCTGGTCCAGGACTTTTGTTGTTGGGGAGGTTCTTAATAACGGTTTCAATTTCTTTGTCTGTGATTCGTGCATTTAGATTTTGTAGTTCTTCTTGGTTCAGTTTTGGAAGTGCATAGGTTTCTAGGAATTGTTCCATTTCTTCCAGATTCTCTAGCTTGGTGGCGTATAATTCTTTATAGAATTTTCTCAGGATTCTCTGGATTTCTGTGGTGTCAGTTGTGATATCTCCTGCATCGTTTACAATTCTATTAATTTGAGTCTTCTCTCTTTTTTGTTTGGTGAGTCTGGCTAGGGGTTTGTCAATTTTGTTTAATCTTTCAAAGAACCAACATTTAACTTCATTGATCTTTTGTATGGTTCTTTTATTTTCGATGTTGTTTATTTCTGCTCTAACTTTAGTGATTTCTGTCCTTCTGGTTTCTTTAGGGTTCCTTTGTTCCTCTTCCTCTAGGTCCTTGAGGTGTGCAGTAAGGTCGTTCATTTGAGCTTCTTCTTAGTGTTTAATATGTGATTGTATGGCTATAAGTTTCCCTCTCAGTACTGCTTTAGCTATGTCCCAAATATTTTGATAGGTTGTGTCTTCATTTTCATTTGTTTCCAGGAACATTTGAATTTCCTGCTTGAGTGAATCTCTGACCCAGTGGTTCTTGAGTATGTTGTTTAGTTTCCAAATTCTGTGACTTTTAATAATTTTCTGTTTGTTGTTAAATGTTAGTTTTACTCCACTGTGGTCTGAGAAGATACTTGGGATGATTTCAGTGTTCTTGAATTTATTGATGCTGTCTTTGTGACCTAACGTATGGTCTATCCTTGAGTATGTGTTATGTGGATTTGAAAAGAAGGTGTATTCCAATTTTTTTGGGGTGAAGGACTCTGAAAATGTCCAAGAAGTCTAATCTGTCAATCTCTTCATTCAATTCTCTTGTATCTTTGTTGGTTCTCTGCTTTGTTGATCTATCTAAGTGTGAGATTGGGGTATTGTAGTCTCCCACTATTATTGTATTACTATTGATGTATTTTTGAAATTCTTTCAGTAAGTGCTTGATGTATTTAGATGGTCAGTCATTGGGTGCATAGATGTTAATGACTGTTAAGTCTTCTTGACTGATCCTCTAATCATTATGTAATGTCCTTGCCTATCTTTTATTACTTTATTTAATTTAAGATCTATCGTGTCTGAGATGAGAATGGCTGTTCCTGTCCTTTTTTGTGGTCCATTAGCCTGTATGATAGTTTTCCATCCTTTCACTTTAAGTCTGTGCTTATCTCGTTGTGATAGATGGGATTCTTGCAAGCAGCATATGGTTGGATTATGTTTTCTGATCCATCCCTCAACTTTGTGCCTTTTGATGGGTGAGTTTAAGCCATTGACATTTATTGATATTATGGATTTAACATATTGTAGTGCCATTGTTCAAACAATTTTTTTTGTTTGCTCTGATATATTGCCAGTATTATAGTGATGTTCTTGTTTATAAGAGGTCTTTTAGAACCTCTTTCAGGGCCGGCTTGGTGATGGTTGCCTCCTTTAACTGTTGTTTGTCTAAGTAGGTTTTGATTCCTCCATCTAGTTTGAATGAAAGTCTAGCAGGATATATTCTCCTTGTTTGAAACCCTTTTTCATTCAGGGCTCGATAGATATCTTGCCACTCCCTTCTGGCTTTTAGAGTTTGAGTGGAGAAATCTGCAGATAATCTTATGGCTTTTCCCTTGTATGTGACTTTTTGTTTCTCTCTTGCAGCCTTTAGGATCCTTTCTTTATCCTTACTTCTTCTCATTGTGACTATGATGTGTCTTGGTGTCTTCAGGTCTGGGTTGCTTCTGTTTGGTACTCTCTGGGCCTCTTGAATCTTGATGTCCTTTCTGTTATTCAGGTCTGGGAAGTTTTCTTCTATTATTTCCTCTAGAATATTTGCTTCCCCTTCCTCTCTTTATTCCTCTGGCAGGCCAATTATACGAATGTTACTTCTTTTGAGATCATCCCATATGTCTCTGTTGTTGTTTTCAGTGTCTCTCAATCTCTTTTTAAACTCTTTCACCTCTTTCTTTGTTTTCTCTAATTCATCCTCTGTCTGACTAATTCTGTTTTCTGCTTCTGTTAGTCTGCTTTCCCTTGCCTCAGCTTCTTTCTTCATTACAGCTATTTCAGATTTCAGTTCTCTAATTGCCTCAATATAATCAGTATTTTCCTTGGGGGTCTCAACTGTTGTTTCCCTAATACTGCCATTCCTTTCCTCCAATGTTGTTTTCATTTCTGTGATTAATAAGTTTATTATTGCTTGCATACTTTTCTTATCTATGGTTACTTATGGCTGATTTGTAGTTTCTTCTGGGCTCTTGTTTTCATTCATTGGAGTAGCAGTTTTATTTGTTTTTGATCTACCCATTTTTTTGATTTATGTGTTTCTTTTTTTATGCTCTGTTGTTCCTCAGTTGTTGTGTCTTGAGTACAAGCAACACTGTACTAAATACCTTTATGACAATTGCACTCACCAACCTCAGGAATTACAGTAGCAACTGAAGCAAGTATTGAAGCAGTTTAATCACTACCAGTTAGCCAAACAGTGTCTCCAGTCCGTGAAAAAATAGTAACCAAATCCCAGTGAGGAAGAAAGAGAAAAGAAAGTAGGGATAGCAAGAATAGACAGTTACATGAATCTACTATCCACTGTATATTTTAGGGGTAACAAGAGGGGAAAGGGAACTAGAGCAGAGATACACACATAGAGAGTCCACTCTGAGTCAGATTTCTTCCCCAAAATAATTCACAAATTCAGAAAGGCAAAGAAGAAGGAAGGAAGAAGTGTATGACAAGATAAAAAAAGAAGAAAAAAGAAGAAAGAGACAAGAAAGAGAAAAGAGAAAAGATAAGAAAAATCTGTAATTAAAGAGCAGTGAAAGGAAAGCTTTTTTTTTGATTACTTTATTTTTAATTTAGTTTAATGTAATTTTTTTAATTAGCTAGGAGGAGGAGGGAGGGGAGAGTCTGTAGAGGAGGTAGGAGTAACGAGACAAGTTCCTCCCACAATAGATAAATGCCCACTACCCTAGCAATGAAAGATACCCTAAGAGTTAATTCTGATGTCAACCTAAAGGGGGGGTAAGATATATGCCTTTATATAATATTAATAATAAAATAGAGCAGGGTAAAAAAAAAAAAAAAAACCCTGTCCCAGATTACCTCAAACCTCGTGATCAGAGGCAGCTGATTGTTAAGAAAGAGAAAAAAAAACAAACAAAAAAACCTCAGGACTAGACAAGGATAGCAAAAATAGACAGTTATGCAAATCTACTATCCACTGTATATTCTAGGGGTAGCTAAAGGAGGAAGGGAAGTTGAGCAGAGATACTCACAGTGAGAGTCCACTCTGAGTCAGAATTCTTCCCCCAAATAATTCCCAAATGTGTATCAGTGAATTTATAAAAGCACACTGTTTGGTGGTGTGGGGGATGGGGCCTGTGGCTTTGGAAGCTGTAGGATTAAGGAAGAAAGGATGACAAGAATGAGAAAAAGAAAAAAAAAGTAAGAGAGAGAGAAAAAAGAAAAAGAACAGTCATAAAAGAGCGGTGAGAGGAAAGAGTTTTTATTTATTTATTTATTTTTAATTATTTAATTAGCTATGTGGGGTGAGTTGGGGGGGGTTGGCTATTTAGAAAGAAAAAAGGCCAGAGTTTTCAGAAGGGTATAGACTTAGAATGAATGATACTCCCTGGTGGGACAGGAATCTTGGTAAAGAAAGAAAGAGGCTCAGCAGGGGAGCCTGCTAGGAGCTGGTCCCCAGGGACTGGTTATGGTGGGGGGGAGGGGTCATTGGTGTGCTTAATAATTTAAAAGAAAGAAAAATTTTTTTCCCTTTTTTTCTACTCTAATTTTTAACCCAAATTAAGTTATAGTCACCTCCTTGGTGTCACCGCTAGGACCCCTTATTGACTGGCCTACTAAAGGCAGAAACTCCTACCATTTCCAGGAGATGTGGTCAGAGCTCAAGCCACTAGCAGCTTCTCAGTCCACCAGCTTGGCAATACGAGAATCCGGCATGAAGCCCAACCAGTCTATCTTGGAGTTACTCTTGATCGCACTTTGTCATTTCACGAACATCTCATAAAAACTGCAGCAAAGGTGGGCGCAAGGAATCACATCATTGCAAGACTGGCCAGCTCCTCATGGGGCGCGAGTGCTTCCACACTGCGATCATCCTCTCTGCTATTATGCTATTCCACTGCAGAATACTGTGCCCCAGGATGGTTCCGTAGCCCCCATGTCCACTTGGTCGATTCCAAATTATATTCCTCCATGAGGATCATTTCTGGAACCATCCGTTCCACCCCGGTTCCATGGCTGCCAGTTCTTAGCAACATCGCCCCGTCAGATATTCGTCAGGATGTGGCATCATCTAAGTTCATTTCCCACATCTACGCTCGACCGGACCTGCCAATATACGAGGAGATCTTCGCCCACCCTGTCCATCGCTTGACGTCTCGTCACCCAATCTGGTCCCCTACGCCTACACTGAACTTCTCTGTTCCAGACTCTTGGAAACAGAGCTGGCAGTCAGCTGAGGTCAAGAACAAACACCTCATCACAGACCCCTGCGAGCGTCCACCCGGCTCTGACCTAGCACGTTATGACTGGGCCCTCCTCCATCGCTATCGAACAGGCCATGGCCGGTGCGCCGCTATGTTCCATCGCTGGGGAGCCAGAGACGACCCGAACTGCCCCTGCGGCTCCAGACAGACTATGACCCACATAGTCAACGACTGCCACCTCTCCAGATTCAAAGGAGGTCTCGAAACTTGACATCAGGCTCAACCTGACACTGTTGACTGGCTACGGAAGAAGGGCAAACGCTAGAAGAAGAAGTCCGCCATCTTCCGGGAACCCCCTTAAATAAATTTTTTAAATTCTGAGTTGTCTGTTTTGTGGTGTGG
Source organism: Erinaceus europaeus (assembly GCF_950295315.1). NCBI lineage: Eukaryota > Metazoa > Chordata > Mammalia > Eulipotyphla > Erinaceidae > Erinaceus > Erinaceus europaeus. The sequence goes on from NC_080177.1 coordinate 80,785,572, forward strand.
TAGTGGCAAGGGCCGGCTAACTCACAAGGTGTCAGCATTTCCCATGCAAGTTTGTCCGGATCACTAATGGTCTAACCTAAAAAGCCTGGGAAGGCCTCTGTCAGCAGTCTAGGGCTTATGTGTTCAGACTCTGCCATTTGGCTTACTGAAGTCGTGTCTGTTGAGGAGCTGGTCTTAGCTGATGCAGTGTCATGTCTGGCACCTTCTGTTGATCAAAACAGATTACCCACTTTCACAGTGTTGAAAATAGAGCCTATTTTCTTTCTCTTATAAATTTTATTGGGGGGAGATGATGGTTTATAGTAAAGTTATTGACACATGGATACAATTTCTCATCTCCCTATGGTAGGTGTCTGCAAAACACTCTCACCTCCCACCCCCCAACGTAGGTCCTTTTCCTTCATCCTGTACCAGAAAGCAACCCAGGTGTCCAATGACAGATGGGTGGCTAAGAAAGCTGTGCTGTGTATCCACAATGGAATAGTACTCAGCCTTCAAGGGTGATGGAAACATCTCCTTCACTTCATCCTGGATGGGGTTTCAAGGACTCATGGTTCGTTCTATCTATCTATCTATCTATCTATCTATCTATCTATCTATCTACCTACCTACCTACCTATCCATATTTATTTATTTTCCCTTTTGTTGCCCTTGTTGTTTTTTATTGTTGTTATAGTTATTAATGTTGTCGTTATTGATGTCGTCATTGTTAGATAGGACAGAGAGGAATAGAGAGAGGAGGGGAAGACAGAGAGGGGGAGAGAAAGATAGACACCTGCAGACCTGCTTCACATCCCATGAAGCGACTCCCTGCAGGTGGGGATCCTTCACTTTTTAAAATAGAGTAGGACAGAGAGAAATTGAGGGAAATAGAGAGAGGAGGGGAAGACAGAGAGGGGGAGAGAAAGATAGACACCCACAGACCTGCTTCACCACCTGTGAATCGACCCTCTGCAGGTGGGGAACCGGGGGCTCAAACCCTGATCATTGTGTGCGTCCTTGAATATCGTATTATGTGTGCTTAACCTGGTTCACTACCACCCAGCCCCTTTAAAAATGTTTTAACCATTGCATTGTTTAAAAAAACACATCTTATATTTCTTGCTATCTTAGTGAAGAGAATTTGGAGGGTGCAGAGGGAAAGCTTAGAAATAGTTAGCATTTAATGTTAATTTCCTGCACAACTGAGGATTGTCCTAATATTAGTGTCTCAACATCAGCAAGATATAAAATCAAATTGGGTGTTTAGACTTGTGTAGCTGCAATTGACAATCACAACAACAATGAGCTGAAAATCTTTGGGATCTGACAGAACAGTATCATTTTCTACCAGTCAGATTTTTAAAAATAAATATTTATTCCCTCTTGTTGCCCTTGTTGTTTGATTGTTGTAGTTATTATTGTTGTTTCTGTTGGATAGGACAGAGAGAAACAGAGAGAGGAGGGGAAGACAGAGAGGGGGAGAGAAAGACACCTGCAGACCTGCTTCACCACCTGTGACGCGACTCCCCTGCAGGTGGGGAGCCGGGGGGCTCGAACCGGCATCCTTATGCAGGTCCTTGTGCTTCGCGCCATATGTGCTTAACACGCTGTGCTACCGCCCGGCTCCCTACTAGTCAGATTTTAAACTAGGTTGATACATATACGATACTATATATATCAGAGGTGGGTGCAAAACCTTATTTGACAGGGAGTTTCATTGCTAGAATAGTATTTTGAAATTCACTTACTTTGCTTTTCCCTTTAGAATATCAATAGCCTCCAGTGGGGTTTGGACAGGCAGCAAGGGATAGATAATTCCCCATTGAGATGGATAGGCAGTGTCTGACAGGAAAGCACTCTCTGCTATTGACTGAAAGAAGATCAATGTGTTTTAGACATCAGGAGCCTAGATGGTGAGGATGCTGATCGGAACCTATTTTGTATTCCAGGTTGAGGACCTGCATGTAGACACATGAGAAAGGAAGCAGTTACTTAAAAGGCTTCTCGAGTTTGAGGGAATATGCTTTTGTTTGGTTGACTTTTGGTTTGTTTATTTTTAGAAAAAATTTAAAAATATTTATTTTCCCTTTTGTTGCCCTTGTTGTTTTATTGTTGTAGTTATTATTGTTATTGATGTCATCGTTGTTAGATAGGACAGAGAGAAATGGAAAGAGAAGGGAAAGATAGAGAGGAGGAGAGAAAGAGACACCTGCAGACCTGCTTCACCACCTGTGAAGTGACTCTCCTGTAGGTGGGGATCCGGGGGCTCGAACCGGGATCCTTATGCTGGACCTTGTGCTTTGTGCCACATGTGCTTAACCCGCTGCGCTACAGCCCGACTCCCTGGTTTGTCTGTTTTTATCAGTGTTAGGGTTTCGCCACTCCAGGCTGACTGTTTTCAAATTTATTAGATATTAGCTTTAGATCTGTTCAAATGCTAACCAGAGTTTTTGTTTAAAGGTGAGTATTTTTGTGTTTAAAGATGGATGAATAGCCTTTCTTGATTTTTAAAATAATATTTATTTAGAATAGAGACAGAGAGAAATTGAGAGGGGAGTGGGAGGCAGGAGACAGAGAGACACTTGCAGCCCTGCTTCACCACTTGTGAAGCTTTCTCCCTGCAGGTGAGGAGCAGGGAGTTGAACCTGGGTCCCTGCTCACTATAATCTGTGCGCTTAACCAGATGCGCTTGGCCCCTTGGGAGATTTCTTGATATGCAAGAATACAATCTGCTTTAGAATTTCATTATTAATGATGTCAAAGTGTTGGTTGGGTTTTGTGTACCTTACTCTGATGTGTGGTTTTTGCATGTCAGGCAATATTCTTGCCTGGTTATTAACTATCACACATCTTTTATGGTGTTTAGTAACTTAGAATGATTAATCGCTTACATCTTACATCATTCCAATGAAAGTTTAAAAAATACTTTAGCATACTTTTTCTTATAGGTCTCCATTGTAACTCTCTGTGGTAGCTTTTATTATTTCCACTACAGAAATTAGGGCTCTGACAGAGAATGGTTAATCATGCTTACTACAGAGCATAAATGCAACAAGGACAGAAGCTTGAATCATGTTACCTGATTTCCAATCCACAGCTTTTTCTCCCATGAATGTTTCCTTCCTTTCTTGATGACTTTGTTTATTTCAGAATTTCTCTAAATATCATATGAGTCGGCACAGAGGAGTCAACTGCATGTGAAGTCAAAGGAATTGATATTTTTGCTGTAAACCATTATCTATGTTTTTCCTGAACACTAGACATGAGGAATACTTTCCAGAGCTTAAAGTTTTCTCTTCTCAATTCAATTATAACTTGTCCTTCACTTTAATACCTCTAAGATCTTCAAGTAGAATCTGTAACTCTTTATGAGTGCTTTTTATGGAATTCAACTTGAAGAGGATGAGAGAGTAGTCATTTCAGATTTATTACCATTTTAAATGAGGAATTTCCCCATAGCTACAGGAAAATTCCGGAAAATAGATAATAAATAATGGTTATTTGTATCACTTGAAAAGCTTTATTAATAAGGTATGTCAAACCACCTAATGTGTTTTCTTCAGAGATAGTACTCACCAAACTTCTATGGATTTCTGTTTGTTGTGCTGCATTTAAAATGTGGGTTGGATTTCTCTAGTCAAGGAAATTTATATTTGTTTATTTGTTAAACTTATTTTAAAGATAAATTCAGTTTGGCCATTGTTTTCATGTAAGCCTTGAGCTTTAAAATTGGTAGGTGTCAACCCTGTAGAGGGAAGAAAGAAGTTTAACTTTCTTCATAAAATGCTGACAAGAATTAGTTATCCCTAACTGCTTCAGAGTTGTACGTATACTTATTCAAATGCAGAAATGTTCACTGCTGGGTGAGGGAAAGTATCATGTCTTAACAGCTGCTCTATCATTCTGTCTTCAGTATTTTATAGTCCAAAGCAATCATGGTCTTTATCTTCTCATACTACATATGAACTGAAATAAAAGAAGAGTTATTATTTTTTTGTGACCTTCCATTAGCCATATTTAGCTTAGTAAATGTTCAGACACTCTCATTAACTTCATTTTATTTGTGGAGATTTTCTAACAGGAAACCTTTCTTCCAATAATTAAAAATTTTAAAAAGAAGTTTAAAAAAAGGGATGAGGGGCAGGTGGTGGTGCACCTGGTTAAGCACTCACATCACAGTGGACAAAGACGCAGGTTCAAGCCCCCGGTCCCCACTTGCAGAGGGAAAAATTCATGAAGCAGGGCTGCAGGTATTCTCTGTCTCTATCCCTCTCTATCCCTCTCTCCCATCTCAATTTCTCCCTGTATCTATCCAAAAATAAATAAATAAAATTAAAAATTAAATTAATAAATTAAAAATGAAAATTTTTTGAAACTTGAAAAAATTCTGTTTGTATTTTTCCAAAAAAATTGTGTTGTATATTTTTCCAAAAAAATTGTGTTTGTATTTTTCCATTTAGACACTGCTTCTTCTGTTCTTTTGTTTGTTTGTTTTGCCTTCAGGATTTCTCCAGTTAGATTTCTACTGTCATCTTAAGATTTGTATATAGAGAATAGAATTCCATTAACTAAGTAGATGTCCATCTCTGTTTATCTTTCTTCCTTCCTTTCTTAATCTCTGTCTTTCTTTTTTCTTTTTGCTTCCAGGATTATCACTTGGTGGTGGCACTATGCATCACTGCTCCTGGTGGCCATTTTTTCCCCCATTTTATTTGATAGGGCAGAGAAAAATTGAGAAGGGAGGGGGCATAGAGAGGGAGAAAGACACCTGCAGACCTGCTTCTCTGCTTGTGAAGTGTTCCCCTGCAGGTGGGCATTAGGGGCTTGAACCCAGAGATTATTCCTAAGAGTAGTTAACCCAGTATGCCACCACCCAGCCCTCCTTTTTAGCTTTCTATCCTTACACCATCCTTACAAGGTCTTGATGTTACATTTTGGTGTGACTGGTCTTTTACTCTATCAATTAGTTAACAACTGTCATGGCTAATGTTTGTGTCATTCTAAAAATAATGTATTGAATTACTGTCTTTTTTATTGATTTAGTAATGATTGACAGGATGGTAGGATAAGAGGGGTACAATTCCACACAATGTTCACCACCAGAGTTCCATATCCCATCCCCTCCATTGGAAGCTTTCCTATTCTTTATCCTTCTGGGAGCATGGACCCAGCATCATTATGGGGTGCAGAAGGTGGAAACTCTGGCTTCTGTAACTGCTTCTCCACTGGACATGGGTATTAACAGGATGATCCATACTCCCAGCATGTCTCTTTCTTTCCCTAGTGGGGCGGGGCTCTGGGGAGGTGAGGTTCCTGGACACATTGGTGAGGTTGTCAGCCCAGGGAAGTTAAGTTGGCATCATGGTAGCATTTGCAACTTGGTGGCTGAAAAACATTAATGTAAAAAGCAGAAAAAACTGTTTAATAATCAGGAACCAAAAGGTAAGACTAGAGCAGATGAGATTTGGGGTCTCCATTCTGGAAAAAGCTCGGAAGTCTATTTTAGATATATTCCAAGGAGTCCATGACTTTACTAATTTTTGCCTGAGCCTGACAGCTAAAATGCAGGTGGTCCCAAGTTATTGTCTGGGGAGATGGTGTCAAAGTTGGAAATAAGACTATAAAGCTGGATCAGGGCAAAGCGTAGCTCCTAAATATGGGAAAAGTATATAAATACCATTAACTGTAATTCTTATCAATCTGATCTAGGGCCCATGTTTAGCACAGGAGCCTGTGTAACCTCTGCATCCCTGTAGATCTGAGCTCACGTTTCATGGTTACAGTTAGGCACATTCTAGGCTTCACTCATTTCAGGACTAGTCTGCCTTGAGTGTTTTTTTGACCCAGGCTCTATTCAGAGATTGGGGCAGTTTCTACCATTGGTGTTCCACATTGAGGGCATCATTAAAGTGGTGACAGTGACATCATTTGATGGAGATTTGGGGTTTAACCTTTGAGATATAATTACATCATGAGGATGGCACCCTTATGAACGAGTAGAGTGACCTTTTAAGTAGGGGTCCAAGAGATCTTCTCTCTAGGACATGTGAGAATACAGTGAGAAGGTAGCTATCGATATACCAGTAAGTGGGCCTTCGTCAGAATACAGTCAAGCTGACACCCAATTTCAAACCCAGACATTCAGCATTTAGAACTATGAAAAATAAATACTTGCTGTTTAGACCCCTAAATCTCTGGTGTCTTCTTGTAGTATCCAGAACTAAAACGTTAACCATGGGCAGGTGGGATAGCTCACTTGGGTAGTATCCTGCTTTGCCACCTGCACGACCATGCTCATGGGTTTTAATGTTTTAAACAATTTATTAGTGGTTTAATATTGATTTACAAAATTATGAGCTAATTGGTTTTTCGTTTTCCCACTGTATGGAAGGAAGCTTTGGTCTCTTTCACTCTCTTTACCTCTCGGTCTCTATCTAAAAAAAAAAAAAGACACTGATCTTATATGCATGAAGTGATGGGCACATACACTCCCATTCTGCCCCTGTTAAAAATCTACCCTACACAAGAGACCAGCATACGTTAACGAAGACTCTTCAGTCACTATCAAGTCATCTTAAATCTGTATCTTATTATCATCAGAAATTGCTGACTTACGTTTTTTTTTTGGACCATATCTCTTTGTAGTATGAATGATGTAATTTTTGGACATTTTTATTAGTAGTTTAATATTGATTTGCAAAATTATGAGCTAACAGAGGTGTAGTTCTGCACTGTTCCCACCACTAGGTGCGCCACTGCCCAGCACTCTGTTCCCTCCACTGGAAACCGCAGTAGTTCTCCCAAGGTCACAGATATGGGATGACTGTTATTCCTATAACTATATTTATATACATTTGCCATTTTTTTGCCCATTTTTTCCTATGGTCCTGCCTTCTCTTCCTTTTTAAGTCACATCTGTTACTACTTCAGAATGTCTTTTCTTTTTTTTTCCTCTTCTTTCTCTGGGTCTTGATGGAATTGGAGTTCAGAGCTGTCTGGTCATCTTCCCCTAACACTTCTCCCCCTCTGGGAGGATGAACCAAAATTCTTTTTGGGACCTCTGGCTTCTGTCATTGCTTCTCCTCTGGACATGGACGTTGCCAGGTGGATCCACACCCCCATCCTGTTTCTGTCTTTCCCTAGTGGGGTAGGGTTCTGGGGAGGTGAGGTTCCTGGACACATTGGTGAGGTCATCTAATTAGTGGTATGATCTAATTCTTGTGATGTATGATTTTATTGTAGTTCCACATTTGGTATACTGTAATCATTGATAGAATATTACTTTTCTGTTTTTCAGTTTCTTTTTCTGTGAAATGATGTACCTCAAGTTCTTAACTTTTATCTCTCTCAATTTCAGGATCCCGGTCCTGAGACCTTGACCAGTTCTCTGGTGGATTCACATAAAAGTCTTAGTGTTCTGTGGGTCGGGCGGTAGCACAGTGGGTTAAGCGCAGGTGGCGCAAAGCGCAAGGACCAGTATAAGGATCCCGGTTGAGCCCCTGGCTCGCCACCTGCAGGGGAGTCGCTTCACAGATGATGAAGCAGGTCTGCAGGTGTCTATATTTCTCTCCTCCTCTCTGTCTTCCCCTCCTCTCTCCATTTCTCTCTGTCCAGTAATAACCCAGTTTGCAATTAAAAAAAAAAAGAGAGGAATAAAAGGAGAAAAAGGAAGAAAAAAAATGATGGGGTTTTCATGTGTCAACAGTTTTACTGCAAATGATTAAACCTCCAATGATACGACAGCAATGACAATAATAAAAACAACAACAATGATAAACAACAAGGGCAACAAAAGGGAAAAAACAGCCTCCAGGAGCAGTGGATTTGTAGTGTAGGCACCGAGCCCCAGCAATAACCCTGCAGGCAAAAAAAAAAAAAAAAAAAAGCCTTAGTGTTCTATCTGTGCAACTTAATTTTGTTGCAAATACGTTTCATTTCTGAGCTGAAGTCACACATGGCAAGGTCCTGTACTTGAATGAATAAAGCAACGTGTGTAGACTGAACAAAGAACAAGTTTAGGAGAAATGGCACCAACACGAAGGTATGAAGTTTAGAATAACTTCTGAGCAATATCGTTAAGGAAGATAGCGTCAGTTACAAAACATACCCGCCAGTTTCACAAAATCATTCCATTGGAGGTTTAATCACTTGCAGTATGGTTGTCGACACACGGAAACCCCGACAGTTTTTTTTTTTCTTCCTTTTCTTTTTCTTCTCCTTTTTTCTTCTTTCCTTTTCTTTTTTTTTTTTTTTTTTTAATTGCGATCAGGGTTATTACTGGAGCTCTCTGCCTGCACAATGAACCCACCACTCCTGATTATCATCATTAAACAATTATTATCTGTTAGGACAATGTGAAACTGAGAGTGGAAGGAAAGGAGGAAGGGGAGAGACCTTCAGCACTCCTTCACTGCTCTTGAAGCTTCCTCACTGTAGGTGGGGAGCCAGGGTTTCCACCCGCATCCTTGCACATGGCATATGTGTGTTTAGCTGGGTGTGCCACTGATGAACTCCTCTTCTAGTTATTTATTTATTAATATTTTTCTACCAGGATACTACACAACTTCGATCATTGGTGCTGCTGGGGACTGAACCAGGTATTTCTTGCATGTAAATCCAGTACCTTACTGCTGCTACTTTCTCAGCTCAATGAACTCTTAATTATTTATAGATCTTAAGCATTTAGTAAATGGAATGTACTTTAAAAAAAGTGATTTCCTTAATGTAAAAAATTGAATCATTTTAGCAGTCTTCCAATTTAATTTTTCTCATTATCCATGCTTCGAAAGAACAAAGCCACAAAGATTTTGAATGATTTTCCCAAAGTCAAACAACTAATAAATCTTGTAACTGGGGTTTGAGTTTAGGAAGCCTGAACCCAGAGTCTGCCCTGCCTTCCTAATACAAATAAAGAGAGGATATCACTTTGTCAGATATTCAAAGGAACCCAGGTGAACAAAGACAGAAAGAAAATGCTGTAAGAAATTCTTCAATAGCCAAAGATACTATAATAGTATATGAAAGGAGATATATTCTCAGATTGATAAAAAGAAGAAAAGGAAAGGAAAGGCTGTGAGGGTCTTAGAGCATCCTGACCATGGCAGCGTGTCTGACCCAGGCAGGGACTTCTAAAAGCGGCATGGAACTGTGTTTCAGGTGGACAGAAATAAAACTGTTCATCTTATTTCCTCTGGCTTCTATGTACCCCCCAGACTCTTCTCTATTATCTTTTGCCAGCTGCAGTTCTTGAAGTAAAAATATTGCAGAAAGGAAGGATAGTTTTTATTTTAAATTCTACGTGCCCACTGTCTAGATATGTTGTATGTATTACATTGCTAAGAATTGTTCTTTTTGTCTCAGAGGCAAGTGTTTAAAAATAGCTTGTGTTATGATTAGGAAAGTCTTTGTATAAAGGTAGAAAGAGTGGGAGAGAGAGAAAAAAATCATGAATATAGGTACCTGTATCTGTATCACACATTCTAGGTGGCAGTTTTCAGCTATGTTTAGGAACAACACTTTGTTAAACAAAGTGTAGACAGAAAGGAAGTGATATTTTGTTAAGGTTAGATGCATTTGCTGTACATCATGTAATACAAATGGATGAAATTTGCACCATATAGTTCACCATAGTTTCTCTTTCTTGCGATTTTAGTGCTGCTGGTGGTGAAGGGGTAGGAAGACAACAATGAATGAGGGAAATAGCATTTTTGTTATAAGAATCTTGAAGATATTTTCTCACGTGTCTATTGAGCCTCTGCATCTCTTCCTCTGTAAGGTTTCTGTGTATGTCCTCCCCTTATATTCTGATTTTTTTTTGATGTTAAGTTTACTGAGCTCTTTGTGAATTTTGGTTATTAGTCCTCTATCTGAAATATGTTGTAGAAAAATCCAGGACCTGAAACTTAGCAGACACTTAGCAAAACCTGCTTTTCTTTGAGACTTACATAACACAGACAATTACACATTTGGTCATAGAATGACATAAAGTGCTTTCCCATTTCTAGAGCTAATAAAGAAAACAGAAGTTGGCATTTTGGAGGGTAAAAAAAATGGTAGTTTTTAAAATTAATTTATTTATAAAATAAAATAGAAAATATTGACAAAACCATAGGATAAGAGGGGTAAAATTCCATACATTTCCCATAACCAGAGTTCCATATCCTATCTCCTCCACTGGAAGATTTTCTTTTCTTTTCTTTTTTTTTTTTATTGTTGTAGTTATTATTGCTGTTGTTGTCATCGTTGTTGGATAGGACAGAGAGAAACGGAGAGAGGAGGGGAAGATAGAGAGGGGGAGAGAAAGATAGACACCTGCAGACCTGCTTCACCGCCTGTGAAGCGACTCCCCTGCAGGTGGGGAGCCGGGGTTCGAACCGGGATCCTTATGCCGGTCCTTGTGCTTTGCGCCACCTGTGCTTAACCCTCTGCGCTACAGCCCGACTCCCTGCTGGAAGATTTTCTATTCTTTATCCCTCTGGGAGTATGGACCCAGCATCATTATGGGGTGCAGAAGGTGGAAGGTCTGGCTTCTGTAATTGCTTTCCTGCTGAACATGGGCGTTGGCAGGTGGATCCATACTCCCAGCCTGTCTCTCTCTTTCCCTAGTGGGGCAGGACATCGGAGAGATGGGTTTCCAGGGTACATTGGTGAGGTCATCTGCCTGGGGAAGTCAGGATGGTTTTATGGTAACATCTGCAACTTGGTGTCTGAGAAAGCATTAAGATAAGAGAGTAGCTCCCAAATCTGGGAAAAGTCTTTATCAATATCATTAACTGTAATCCCCATCTATTTGACCTGGGGCCTATATTTAGTGCAGGAGCCTCTGTAACCTCTGCCTCCCTGTAGGTCTGAGCTCTCATTCTGTGGTCTTAGCTAGGAACATTCTAGTCTGCATCCATTGCCGGACCCATCTTCCTCGAGTGGCAGAGAATTTTGGTTCAAAATCCCTTCCAAGAATGGGGCAGTCGCTACCATTGTTGATTCACCTTGAGGGTAAGGTCCTGTAGGGGCTCACAAAGGGGTCTATTATCTTGTTTCTGATGGTGATGACCAGTGACAGTGGAGTCTAGGCCTATCATGTCTATGTGGGAATCCCAGGATTCACTGACTAGGGCCCCGGAAGATGAGGTGGTCTGGTAGTAAGCCAAAGAGAAAAAAATGTTAGTTTTATTAGGTTCCTTACTCAGCTTCACTTTCAGGTCTTAGGACCCGTGCATAAAGCTAAATTACACCGAGAATAGGGCAAAGACATAGGTCTGGAGGGGGTAGATAGTGTAATGGTTATGCAGAGGGACTCTCAAGCCTGAGGCTCCAAAGTCCCAGGTTCAGTTGCCCACACCACCTTAAGCCAGAGCTGAGCAGTGCTCTGGTTAAAAAAAAAAAAAAAAAAAAAAGCATGAGTCTTAACAGTAAACCATGCACGTGAGCTAGCTTCTTTCAGAAGTCCGTTCTCCAGCAGACAGCTTCTAAGATGTGGACCCCAAGAGAAAAAAGTGAGAGAATATGTTTCTGTGAAATGTCCTCTTACATCTTCAGGTCTCTTGTTCCTACATTCCTTGCATTGTTACTTTGTATGCCAGTGCTTGAATGATGTCTGCTCATGGAGCCCATATGACCCTGTCTTCCTCTTTGTTTATGGTCTTTGAGACGTAACAGCCATAATTCATCATGTATTCCCAATGTAGAGCACTTTCTGTAATCTTAAATCCCCTATGTTTAAAGATTGCTCCCCCCCCAGCTATTGGTTTATTAAGGAGATGCTGGTTTACGAGATTCTTATTGTTACAGCGGGACAGTTTCACATCTCCCCAAGATACGTGTCAGCATACCTCACCTTCCACCAATGGGCACGGGAACTTAACTGCTTCTGTCCCCTCCTCTCTCACCTCCTTTTGTGTCTTCGGGCCACAGGACAGTTTGCTACTGCTTCTCCCTGTATTTTTCCTTGCTTTGTTTATTAAATCTCACTTGGGAGTGAGATCCTCAAGTGTCCATCCTTTTTCTGACATTTCACTTAACATGATTCCCTTCTTCCCTCCAGTTCCATCCTCCTTGTAGCAAAACCATCCTCATTGTAGCAAAAAAAAAAAAGAGTATCTCGTTTTTTCTTACAGCTAAGAGTATTCATGTACATACAAGAATATATGAAATAGAATCTGGGGTGGTAGTGGTGGTGGAAACAGCATAATGGTTATACAAAATCTTTCATACCTGAGACTCTGAAGTCCCAGGTTCAGGCCCCCATACCACTACAAGCCAGAGTTGAGAGCAATGCTATGATAGAAACAAAATAAAATAGAAGTATTTCTTTTATTATTATTTATTATTTTTAATAGAAGTATTTCTATATGTGTTTATACAATATAAATATTCCTACATATTTGTAGTTATTGTTGTTGTTATTGATGTCATTGTTGTTAGATAGGACAGAGAGAAATGGAGAGAGGAGGGGAAGACAGAGAGGGGGAGAGAAAGACAGACACCTGCAGACCTGCTTCTCCACCTGTGAAGCGACACCCCTGCAGGTAGGAAGCCGGGGGCTCAAACCGGAATCCTTACGCCGGTCCTTGTGCCTTTGAGCCACGTGCGCTTAACGTGCGCCACTGCCTGGCTCCCTGCAATATTTTATTTTTATCACAGATCAGTCCTTTCAGTTTGAGAGGAGATCACCTTAGGGTTAGAGAACTTGGAAGAGAAAATCATTATAGTTATAGAATGATGGTTACTTTAACAAGGATTTATTTGTGTTCTCTAATCAGTCTGCTTTGTTCTTTATGGATAAGCCCATCCTCATTTCAGTAGCCTCACATACCAAATTGGAGCTCATTGCTCAAAGACAAAAACAATACCAGATTTCTTTTCTGCTTTTCAGATTTTAATGTGTAATAAATTCATTTCACCTGACTTATTTTCCAGTGGCCACTAGGCCTCAGTGTAGTTTGATGGAACTCTTGTTTTCATGGAGATTGCAGTACACCAGAGCAGGAGGGAAAATATAAAAGTAAATTAAAAGTCATTTACAACTTGTGTTTAATATAATCAAAGAAAACACTGCTGTGACGGTAATGGAAGTGGGCAGCAGGAGGGGAGGGGAGAGGATTTACTTAGATGCAGTAGACAAAAAGCTCCTTGAAGAAGTGACTTGTGGGTGAGACAGGAGGGATAAGATGTGAAAAGTGGGAGAAGACATTGATGCAGGAATTGAGAGTGAGTACAAATACTCCAAGTTGAAAAGGGGCATAGCGGTAACTAGAAAAGTGTCAGGGACTGGAGAGGTGGCCTAGGGGTTATGCAAATGACTTTCATGCCTGAGGCTCTGAGATTCTAGGTTCAATCCCTGGCACCAGAATAAAGCTTTCTAGCAAAAGGCAAACATTTAGTTTGGATTGTATTTGATGTAAACTGGGATATATATGTTTTTTATCTTCCTCAAAGACAAGAATTCAGAGACTGGGTCAGGAAGTGGAAGTTAAGATTCTCATCACAACTCTATGGAAAAATTATAGGTTTTTTTTTTCTTTTCTTTTTATTGAGGAGGTTAACGCTTTACAGTGTAGTCATTGACACATCAGTAGAAGTTTTTTCTCATTTTCTTATTTATAGGTTATAAGATTACAATGTATATTTTGCCATGCACCCACCACCAAAGCTCTGTATCCCCACCTTCCCCACTCCCAGAGATAACCACTACAGTTCTTACAAGCTTAGAGACTGTTTGCTGGGAGTCAGGTGGTAGTGCAGTGGGTTAAGCACATGTGGCGCAAAGCGTAAGGACCAGCATAAGGATCCTGGTTCGAGCCCCGGCTTCATACCTACAGGGGAATTGCTTTATAGGCAGTGAAGCAGGTCTTCAGGTGTCTGTCTGTCTCTCCCCCTCTCTGTCTTCCCCTCCTTTCTCCATTTCGCTCTGTCCTATCCAACAACAACAATAAATAATAACAACAATAATAAGTATGACCATATAAAGAAAGAAACTGTGTTTGTTTTCTTTTTTTTTCCACTTTCATTATACACCAGGTGTACACTTTCATTATACACCAGGACCCCACGTTTGTCTTCCCTCCTTCCCTTTCTTCTCCTTCCCCAGAGTGATCGCTTTGATGCCACATACCATGCATAGTCCATTTCACTTTGTGTTTTCCCTCCCTGTCCTTATTTATTAAATCCCATTTAGAACTGAGATCATTTAGTATTTGTCTTTCTCTTTTGGGCTTATCTCACATAATATGCTGACTTCAAGTTCCATCCAAGGTAATACAAAGGAGACAAGCTTCATCATCTGTAACAGTACTGAATATTGTGTGTGTGTGTGTGTGTATCACATTTTATCTGTTGTTGGACATCTGGGTTGCTTCCAGGATTTTTTTTTTTTCCTCCAGGGTTACCGCTGGGGCTCGATGCCTGCACTACAAATCTACTGCTCCTGGAGGCCATTTTTTTCCCCATTGTTTTGCCCTTGTTGTTATTGCTGTTATTGCTGCTGTTGTTGGATAGGACAGAGAGAAATGGAGAGAGGAGGGGAAGACAGAGAGGGGGAGAGAAAGACAGACCCCTGCAGACCTGCTTCACCACTTGTGAAGCGACTCCCACTGCAGGTGGGGAGCCAGGAGCTCAAACCAGGATCCTTGCACTGGTCCTTGTGCTTCATGCCATGTGTGATTAACCTGCAGCACTCCTGCCCTGTCCTCTTGCTTCCAGGCTTTGGCTATTACAAATTGTACTGCTATGAACCTAGTTATATATGAGATTTGGATAGTTCATTTAAGAAGATATAGACTATAGGCTGGGAATACTCCAGTTTCATTGTTTAAAGGAACTTATCAGAACAGCTTCCATGTACCAAGCACAGTCAAGTACCAGACGATATAACCCTCAAGCACAGTTCCCAATTTAAAGGTGAGAAAGTTGGAAGTAATGCTTCCAATATCTCTTTGTTAGTGAGCTATAATTTCTGGATTAAAATAGTTCTGGATGCATCCTAAACCTGTTTTAATTTGTGTATGGTGCTATTATTCAGTGACTGATGGAGCAACATTAGAGAAATAATAATAATAATAATAATAGAGAATATTGAGTTTACTAATGTTATATTATGTGACACAACTGGCCTCTGCTTGAATTCTGTGTATCTCCCTATTTTCTCTAAGCCTGAGTATATTGCATTATGAAGCAGCGGAGAGAAAAACCTGTGTTCATAGCAGCACAAACCAGAACTTGAAGGCAACTCAGACGTCCAATGACAGATGAGTGGCTAAACACCTGTGGTAAATATATACATGATGGGATACTACTAAGCTGGGAAAAACGATGAGCTCATCTCCTCTGCATCATCTTTTTTTTTTTTTTTTTATTTAAGAAAGGATTAATTAACAAAACCATAGGGTAGGAGGGGTACAACTCCACACAATTCCCACCGCCCAATCTCCATATCCCACCCCCTCCCCCGATAGCTTTCCCACTCTCTATCCCTCTGGGAGCATGGACCCAGGGTCATTGAGGGTTGCAGAAGGTAGAAGGTCTGGCTTCTGTAATTGCTTCCCCGCTGAACATGGGCGTTGACTGGTTGGTCCATACTCCCAGTCTGCCTCTCTCTTTCCCTAGTAGGGTGGGTCTCTGGGGAAGCTGAGCTCCAGGACACATTGGTGGTGTCTTCAATCCAGGGAAGTCTGGTTGGCATCCCGATGACACCTGGAACCTGGTGACTGAAAAGAGAGTTAACATACAAAGCCAAACAAATTGTTGAGCAATCATGGACCCAAAGCTTGGAAAAGTGGAGAGGAAGTATTAGGGAGGTACTCACTGCAAACTCTAGTATACTTCTGCTTTCTTACTTTGGTGCCATACTCCAAACTCAGTCAATTTCTGCTTTGCGTTTCTACTTCTTCTTCCTTTTTTTTTTTTTTTTTGCATGCATAACATTCCCCAGATTCCCATTTAACAATACAACCCCCACTATTTCATTCATCATTTTTCATGGACCTGTATTCTCCCCACCCACCCACCCACCCCAGAGTCTTTTACTTTGGTGTAATACTCCAATTCCATTTTAGGTTCAACTTGTGTTTTCTTTTCTAATCTTGTTTTGATCCTCTGCATCATCTTGGCAGGTGGGAATTCCAGCACGGAGCCACCAGTACCCTCTCTGCATCATCTTGGATGGAGCTTGAAAGCATCATATTAAATGAGATAAGCCAAAAAGAGAAGGAGAAATGCCTCATGATCTCACTTATAAGCAGGACCTGATACACAGGGACAGGGAGGGAGAAATGGAAGTGAAATGTGAACTGGGCATGGCGTGTTGCATCAAAGCAGGGAACTCTGGGAGGATGTGGGGAGGGAGAGGTGAGGAGAACTCTGGAGGCCTGGTGCATAATGGCATTATACACGTGGGGCAATGACTGCACTGTAAAGCATCAATGCCCTCAATGAATAAAAGAAGAAATGCAAAAAGAATATGTCTGCAGAAGTAGTTTTGATTTTTTTCCATCACAGTACTAGCAATAAAGGCTCCTATACGTAATCCTGTGTTTGTAGAGCACACACGTAATGTCTTGTATACAAAATCAACAAAGCGTTTTATTTCCTGCATCCCCCCCCCAAAAAAAAAAAGAATCTTGAAGATAAAAATGTAAGAAAATATTCCCTTCTGGTTGTAGGAATTGTATAAATTGTACCCCTCTTATCCCACCATCTTGTCGGACATTCTTAAATCACTAATAATAATAATAATAATAATAATAATAATAGATGAAGTTGAAAAATAAGAAAACCCAAAGCAGAACTTGGACTGGGTTTGGTGTATTGCACCAAAGTAAAAGACTCTGGAGTGGGGGAGGGCTTAGTTCCTGGAACATGATGGCAATGGGGGATCTAGTGGGGGTTGAATTGTTATGTGGAAAACTGAGAAATGTTACACATGTACAAACTATTTTACTGTTGACTGTAAGCCATTAATACCCCCAGCAAAGAAAAAAAATTAAGTAAAAAACAAAGAAAAAATATTTTCCTTCCTGTTGCCTTTGATCTGCTTAATGCAAATAGTGGGTGACAGTTAAGTGCTTATTTATAAGTCTCTTCTCTACTCTTTGCCCCGGGAGGGTAAGAACGTACAATACTCCCAGTGAAGGGGTGAGTGAGAACATCTTACTGAGAGTTCAGCAGTTGCAGAGCATCCAGGATATTCCATAACACCATTCCTTATTTAAAGTTGAGGCTCAGCCCTTAAAATATTTGCATACCACTGGGTTGTGGCAAATGATCTTTGTCTGGAAGAAGATAGCCCTCTCTACCAATCTGAAAGTGAGACAGTAGCAACTTTCGTTCAAGTCTAAAACAAAATCTGCATCTCTAACCTTTTTAGGGGACAAGTAGAGCATGCCACCAGAAAATGTGAGGTGAAGAATCTCTTGGGAAGTTTTCCCTTTAAGCTTTTCCTGTGACTCTGCTCTGTCAGCAGGAGGAAGGGCAGCCCACCATGGTCCTGCTGGATGGGCAAGGGGTTGCCCTGTTCCTTTTACTTACTTACTTATTTATTTACTTATTTATTTATTTATTTATATTTTATTTATTAATGAGGAAGGAGGAGAGAAAGAACCAGACATCACTCTGGTACATGTGCTGCTGGGGATTGAACTCAGGACCTCATGCTTGAGAGTCCAGTGCCCTATCAAGGGAGCCACCTCCCAGACCACACCCTGTTCCTTTTAATTCAACGTTAAAATACTATAGAGAAGAGGGTCAGATTCCCACTTCTGAATATTGCTCAATCATTTCTTTTTACTGCTAGCTTCAGTGAGCATAGTGTGTGACTTCCTGGGGGAGACTTATTAAAAAGAAAACCCTTCACTGTTTTATGAATGTATTTTGTGGACAACTCTGGTCAATGCCTGAATTTCAATTCCTCACAACTGCTCTGATTCTCTAAATTATGACAGGGCATGCTAAAAAAATTCTCTGTATATAATTCTTTTTGAAGTATTTATTTATTGGATAGAGACAGCCAAAAATCAAGAGCAAAGGGTGGTAGAGAGGGAGAGAGACAGAGAGACACCTACAGCCCTGCTTCACCACTCACAAAGCTTTCCCCCTGCAGGTGGGGACCAAGGGCCTCAAACCTGGGTCTTTGTGTATTGTAACATGTGCACTCAACCAGGTGTGCTGCCACCCTGCCCTGTAAGAAAATGACCTCTAATTTAAAAATAAATTACATTTTAAATAGTGGCACAATAGTTCATCACTACCAAATTAAGGGAGAAGTTTTATCGTATCAGTGACTTAACACCTGTGCATGACTTTCTAGTTTCGCCAGTTGTGCCTAACAGTCAGACTCAAACAAGGCTCTTGGTTTCCCAGGAGAATTTGTTTGAGACCTTCTGAATAACTGAGATAATTTTGGTTCAGTCTTGTGTTTTCTTTCCATATTAAGAATGCCCTCCCCCCTTTTCTGTTTTATTAAAAGTGATGCAGTGTTTTGCATGTGTATGACTGGGCCCCCCTCCATCGCTATCCAACAGGCCATGGCCGGTGCGCCGCTATGTTCCATCGCTGGGGAGCCAGAGACGACCCGAACTGCCCCTGCGGCTCCAGACAGACTATGTATGACCCACATAGTCAACGACTGCCCCCTCTCCAGATTCAAAGGAGGTCTCGAAACTTGACGTCAGGCTCCACCTGACGCTGTTGACTGGCTGCGGAAGAAGGGCAAACGCGAGAAGAAGAAATTTATACTTTGGCCTCTTGCCTCTTGCTTTCTTTGGTTCTTGCTTTGTTTCTTTTTCCTTTTCTTTTTCAAATTATATATATTTATTGGATAGAGGCAGCCAGAAATGGAGAGGGAAGGGGGAGATAGAGGAGAGAGGCCCCCGCAGCCCTGCTTCACCACTTATGAAGCCTTACCCCTACAGGTGGGGACCAGGGGCTCAAACCTGGGTCCTTGCGCACGGTAACATGTGCGCCCAATCAGGTGCGCCACCACCTGGCCCCGCCCCGCTTTCCATTTCTTAAGAGTAACTCAGAATTTTCCTAAGATCTCCTGGATTGTAATGCATAAAGAAGGCAAGAAACAAATGAGAAAAAGTATTGGTTGGGCAGAGAAGTTTTACAAAGTAAAACTTGGACTGGTTTGGAGTATTACACCAAAGCAAAGCATGCTGGGGATGAAGGGGGGAGGGAGAGGACTGAGGAAGGGGGAGCTTTGTGGTCCTGGTGCCTGATGGGAAAGGACCTAAGTTGGGGATAAGAGGCCACTGCCTGCTGTGGTATAGGCCATGCCTTGGGTGACTGTTTTTGTCACCTGGTAGAATTTCCTCTTACACAGATTCAGATTTAGGCATATGCTGTCCTGTTTCATCTGCCTTTAAAAAGTTTATTTCAAATATATTCTATGAGATGTCCTGGGAAAATCGGTTTACACTAGTCTAGATAATTCTATAGACAAGAAACTTCTGACTTCCTACAGGAGGTTTGTCTTACCAATATAAGTGAGTGACACCACCCATACTAGTACTCGCTTACAAAATCACTGTGTGAGCATAAAAAAATTGCATCTATAAAGCAGGACAATTGGCTTCATAGGTTTGCTTCTTATTTTATAAGTTCTTTGTTTTTCTGGCAGTAAGACTGCTAAGTGGATGTTAGAGCTCTTTCCTCTGGTCCCTGAGAAACCAACTTTTCAGCTGCAAGCCCTGTTTTTAAGTGAGGACAAATCCCATCTTATTTAACCAATCTTTTCCTAAGTGGCTGACTTGAGGAAGTTACTGCTTTCTGTGGTCTCAATGGCCTAATAGAGAGTCATTTAACCTAAAAATTGGGAACCCTGTGGGAGAATCCCAACTGGTGTCCGTGCCTGTGGACTGAGTAATGTGCTGACTGGCATCTCTTTACAAGCAGATCTAGTTTAAGATCTTCAGTCAAACTTTCTTAGTTATACTTGAAAATTTCCCACTATAATAGCAAGAAAGACAGTCCAATTCCACTGTTTCTAAATATTATTTAAAAAAAGAGCCTGCCCTTGGATATAATTGAATTCCTGAATAGGACTATAGCTAAGAGATCGGAGGGAATAGATTGTATATTAACTTAGGCATATTTTGTGAAAAATGTGATTTATTTGCAAAGAGTTTTTGACATTCCTTGGCACCCACCAGATGTTGCCCCTTTCATGAAAATTGGCAATCAATACATTTTTCTCTATAACATAACTGGCTACTCAATTGTATTGTCACTATTCTGTATAAAATTAGGATTCTACATTAACTGCATGCTCAGCAAAATGATTAATTGGAGGCTTCCCATGGATGTGGGCATATGGACTGTTGTCTAATCAACTTGCAAAGCTGTCCTGTTGCAAATGATTGACACATCTAATGATTATACTTTTCACTTGTGATGGAAACTTTATAGATAAGTCACTATTAAGAGACATTGATTAAGCCAATTATAAATACATCCTAGCTGTATAACTATAAAGAAAAAACCTTAATCATTTTCTGTGGAAGAGTAAATGAAGGCAGAGAGTGAGCACTGATTGTTGGTCAGTTGTCTGGATGGCTTGACTGGTATACTGTGAAGGAACTAGTGGTCTTGATAAGTTTATATTGGGCTATCAGAAAAGTCATGATGTGTTTTTCTATGCAAAGATGTGTCATGGATTTTCCAACAGCCCAATAGTTTCGATACCTCTCAGTAATTCCCAAGTACTTTGTATTCACTACTGTATCAGCAACATAGACTCTTATGTGCTTTCACCCTTTCGGATAGTTTTAAAACAAGGCCAACCAATTTGCCTATACTCCTTATGAAGATTTTGTTTGTTCCTTTTCCTTGAATCAGGACTCTGCAACCACTCAACCAATAGAATGAGTGCAGTGAAAGTCACACTGTGCTGATTCTGACCCAGCCTTGAGAAGCTGGCAGCTTCTACTTCTTGTCTCTTGGAACCTAGCCACTACGCCATGAGGGAATCAAGCAGCCTGTGCTGCAGCCCTCACTGAGCACCCTGAGCAATTCCAAGTGAACTTCCAGATTTGTCAGCCCCAATTTGCCAGCCATGAATAAGACGTCTTGGAAGTGGGTCTTCTAGTCTTCAGCGGAGTTGCCATTTTACTGCTGTGTGGAGCGCACATTGGCTAACCATGTCAATCTCCACCCAAACTGTAGTTTCTTGAAGTAAAATAAACTACCATGGTTTGCTATTATTAAGCCTCTTTTTTTTAGGCTACTATTTTTTTCTTAATGATTTTCTATATATACATCATATAATCTACAAATAGTGACCACTTAACTTCTTCCTTTCCAATCTGAATCCCTTTAATTCCTTTTCTCTGGTCTCATTGCTATGGCTAGGACTTCCTGTACTATAATAATGTGGAATAATGGTGATAGTGGGCATCCCTGCCTTGTGCCTGGCCAGACAGGGAATGCTTTCAGCTTCTCACCATTGAGCATTATGCTGGCTGTGGGTTTGCTGTATATAGACTACTAGTTTGAGGAATTTCCCATCTATACCTATTCCATTTAGTGTCTTGATGATGGAAGGGTACTGAGTCTTGTCAATGGCTTTTTGTTTTCCATTTGTTGATGTGATGATTTACATCTGTTGATTTACTTGTATCAGACCAGTCTTGCATCTATGGGATACAGACTCCCTGGTCATGGTGTACTGTCTTCTTAATGTACTGTTGTACCTGACTGGCTAAGATATTGTTGAATATCTTAACATCCATGTTCATTGAAGATAATTAGTCTGTAATTTTCTTTTTAGTTGTGTCTTTGGCTGCTTTTCGTATCAGGGTGATGTCACTTTTGTAGAAGGTGCAAAGATGCCGTGTCTTTGATATATCGAAAGAGCTTGAAAAGTAGAGGTGCTGGGTGGAGGAGATAGAATATTGTTTATGCAAAGAGACTCCCATGCCTGAGGCTCAAAGTTTCAGGTTCAATTCCTCACACTACTGTAAGCCAGAGCTGAGCAGTACTGTGGTTAAAAACAAACAACCAGACCTCCCTGGGCAGACAACCCCACCAATGTGTCCTAGAGCTCTGATTCCCCAGAGCCCTGCCCCACTAGGGAAAGAGAGAGACAGGCTGGGAGGATGGGTCCACCTGTCAACACCCATGTTCAGCGGGGAAGCAATTACAGAAGCCAGACCTTCCACCTTCTGCATCCCACAATGACCCTGGGTCCATGCTCCCAGAGGGATAGAGAGTGGGAAAGCTATCAGGGGAGAGGATGGGATATGGAGATCTGGTGGTGGGAATTGTGTGGAGTTGTACCCCTCTTATCCTATGGTTTTGTCAGTGTTTCCTTTTTATAAATATATAATAATAATAATAAAACAAAACAAACAAACAAAATGTGGAGGTTTTAGTTCTTCCTTGAAGGCTTTATGGAATTCATTTGTGAAATTGTATGGGCCTGGAGTTTTGCTGTTAGGATTATAGGATATTATTCTACTCCTGTCACCAAAGTTCTGTGTCACGATGTTCCCACCCCCAATGATGAATAACCACGATAGTTTTCACAAGTCCTAGAAACAGTTTGCTTCCTTTTGTTTTTGTTTGTTTGCTTTTTAAAGTATATGTGTATCAGTTCTCTAGATCCCACATCTGAGTGAAACTCTCTGGTAGTTGTCTTTCTTTTCTTTACTTATTTCACAAAGCATAATCACCTCCCATTCCATCCATTTTGTCTCAATGGATGAAATGAGTTTTGAAACACATAGCATGCTCTTTCTGGACCCCTTTTCCAGTTATGTGGCCCCACTTTTTTTTTCTCACTTTACATACCCAGACCTTGCTTGCTGGTTCCTTCAGGAAAATTTCTATTGCAATTCAACATACATATTTGTAGAAAATGTAATGTGCTGTCGTTCTCAAGTTTATGTATACTTTAAGCATCACTAACTATATGTTGAAAGCATAGTTCTCCTATGTGGAGTGAATTTTAAGATTCATCTGCTAGGTGAGATAGATTTTGAAGAACAAATATTTTGGCTATCTGTTTTCTTTCATTTGATCTTTCTCCTGAGAGTGCTCTTAAATATCCTGTTCCCTTAAATAACTTTTAAAAAATTAACTAATTTTTTTATTAGCTAGAGACAGAACTTGAGAGAGGAGGGAGGAATAGAGAGGGAAAGAGACAGAGAAAACTACTTGTGAAGGTTTTCCCCTGCAAGTGAGTTCCAGGGCTTGAATCAAGGTCCTTGTACACTATAATGTGAACACTTAACCACATGTGTCCCCCTTAAATAAATTCTATAATGCATTCCAAGAATTCCCTCCTACAATATTTATCAAATTTACCATAAACATATGTGAAAGTGATATTGAAGGAAAATAAATGAATAAATTACTCTGGAATTTTAGGGCATGATTTAAAGGAATGTGCTCAGGACAAAACAAATTCAGGTGAAAAATTGTTTCCTCCTCTTGTAGACTAAAAATCAATTTAGTTCAAAAGATTGATGAAGATGAAAAATCACTGTGAAATTCTTGTTCATACAGGGCAGTCATGATGGTGTAGCTCTAATCTAGAGAATAAGGAATTCCCTTGATGAATGGCACATAAATAAATATGTTCCAAACAGACCTTTCCATGCACAACATGTCTATCTTTTATTGTTTCAGGGTCACTTTGATAGTGTGGCATTTTGTAAATGAAGCTGTCCTATGCAATATAGACTCCCAGGGAGAGAGACAGAGAGACAGTAACTCTAAATGCATCACTATAATCAACCCCAGAGAATATCTTTCTTAGCTGGCATTGTGAGTACACAACTTAATATTTCATTGTGATGTACAGTCAAAGATTTTGAACAAAGATGAATTTAATATATACAAAGTCACCTTCAGGCCAATGGTGATTTTGCATGAAAATAGAAACACCTATTTCTTAATCACAGTTTCTTTATTCCTCCCTCCCCCCAGTAGTCTTGCTGTTTGACACAAGATCCTGGATTAAAAATTAATATTGGGTGATGATAAATATACTTGTGTGAAGACAACTTTTCCCTTTGCAATTGCCTTTTGGGAACTTTATAATTATGACCGCTGCAGAGCTCACCCTTAGTTTTTCAGTTCACATTACCTCTTCATAGATAGTAGCTAAAATTATAGCATTTTGCTATATCAAAGGCACTACAATCACCACTTTAAAGATGTTAACCTTGTCATTCAAGTAAAACTCACTGTCATTATGAAGCCATTGCTGCAGACTTTAGCATTATTTAGCCTTTTACTAGTACTTATGTACTGAAAACCGACTTTGAAAGCACATAGTACTTAAAGACTTAGACATCCTTTAGCATGGAACTTAAAAAGTATAATTCAAGATCCACATCACAGTGGGTCTTTCTCATTAAAATAAATAAAATACTTAAAAAATCATCTCTGATAGTACTTCAGCTTGAGTGCATGATTTAGTACTACAGCTATTTTAGAAAGTGTTTAATTATCATATTTAGGTTTTTTTTGCTTTAAAAAACTAAAATAACCTGGGTGTCTAATAACAGAGTGGCTAGAAAGTTGTATATATACACAGTGGAATACTATTTACCTGTTAAGAATGTTAAAGTCACCTTTTCACTTCATCTTGGGTGGAGCCTGAAGGAATCATGTTTAGTGAGATGAGCCAGAAATAGAGAGATGAATTTTGGATGACGCCACTCATCTTTTTAAACTTAAGAACAAGAACAGGGGAGTCAGGCAGTAGTGCAGTGGGGTAAGTGCACATGGCGCAAAGTGCAAGAACTGGTGTAAGGATCCCAGTTCGAGACCCTGGTTCCCCACCTGCAGGGGGGGGTTCACTTCACAGGTGGTGAAGCAGGTCTGCAGGTGTCTGTCTTTCTCTCCCCCTCTCTGTCTTCCCCTCCTCTCTCCATTTCTCTCTATCCTATCCAAGAACAACAACAATAAAACAACAAGGGCAACAAAAAGGGAATAAATAAATAAATACTAAAAACAAGAAAAAGAAACAAGAACAGACAGAGGAAACACAGAGTAAAACTTGGACTGACTGGGTGCATTGCATCAAAGCAGAGGACTCTGGGGAAGGAGGACAGGGAGAGGAGCTGGGGGGAGGGAGCTTCCAGGTTCTGGAATAGGATGAGGGATCTAATTTGGGGAGTGAGATTGTTTCTCAGACACTCATTTTGGTGAGATGAGAAGTTGCACCTTTGTGCCAACAACTGTACTATAAGCCATTAACCTCCCAATAAAAAAAAGTAAAGAAGAAAACCCTATAAAATCAAGATATCCTACTAAGCTCCTCATTAAAAAGTTTTTCTATTTACAAAAGTGACAAATGTAATGGACAGTAATTTTCTTATTCTGTTCTTAATTTCCCTTTTCCTTTTTGTCAAGTCATATCAGGAAAACAAATTACTCGTAAAATAAAAACAGTGAAAACTCTTCAGGAGAGTTCTTCCTACCTGAATATATGCCGGACCAGTCACTGCTACATGCAGGTTTCAGACATCTGTGAGATTTCTCTTAACGGAGTGTGAAAAGATAGAGACATTGCTTCTAAAGAAAACTAAGGAGGCCTAAAAGTGGCAGTGAAGATAATAATAATAAAAACGTATTATCTTCATGTGAAAGGACCTTTTGGACATTACAAACATGACTTTTAAAATCAGGAAGAATGTAAGTACAAGGAAGCCCATTCCAGATGGGCTTTTGATCTGTGTAGCTTCAATCACATAGTTTCTTTCTGTACTTCTTTTTCTGAAGCAATAACTACCATGCCACTGTCCTGAAAGTAAGATTTTAAAACTAAGTTCCAGAAATTTCTCTTGGCCTCATTTTTCCACTTGAAAAAAAAAAAGATGAAGCTGTTTCACATTGTAAGTTTTCTTATTGTTCTTAAATGCTTTGACTCCGGTATGTCGTAATTTAATTCAGTTAAACTTAAAGATATTTTATTCAGCTCCTGGCCAAGAACAGTATTGCTATACATACAGATTACATATATAACTATTAATACAGACAGGACATAATTATAGATTTCTTTTTTAAAATATTTATTTTATTTACTTATTCCCTTTTGTTGCCCTTGTTGTTTTATTGTTGTAGTTATTGTTGTTGTCGTTGTTGGATAGGACAGAGAGAAATGGAGAGAGGAGGGGAAGACAGAGAGGAGGAGAGAAAGACAGACACCTGCAGACCTACTTCACCACCTGTGAAGCGACTCCCCTGTAGATGGGGAGCCGGGGTACGAACCGGGATCCTTATGCCGGTCCTTGTGCTTTGCGCCACCTGCGCTTAACCCGCTGCGCTACAGCCCGACTCCCATAATTATAGATTTCTTTAGGTCCCTAAGTAAATGGAAGACCAGGCTGAAAATTTTTGATGGAAGATAAGGATATGGAAAGGCCAGGACTACAGAGCCTCTATAGAGAAGACAGTCAAGCCTAGGGGGTTGAGGTCAAGAATACTTTCTCCAGCAGTGATGGCAAAGTTTCCTAGAAAGGGCATGTGGAAATCTCCACCACAAAGATGGAGGAGACTACAAAGAGGAAACTGTGGACCATTAAACATTAGTTTGCATGTTGCATAGATCTGTTTTGTAATATCACCCTCTCAATAATGAGAAAACCATTTAAAGACCATCTCTTCAAATAGGAAACTCACAATCCTATATAAGAGTTTTATTACATGAGCAGACCTATTATAATTATTGATAATGATGTGAAAACATTACTCTAATTGGTGCTTGCTCAGAGTAAAATAGTTGTGCATGGAAAAATAATTCTCATTGCTATTCTACCACACTTGTCCTTCTCTGCACTTCTCAGCCTCCTATAGGTTCTCTTCCATTACTCATACTTCTTGACCCTCACACCTTTAGGTAACTCATCATATCTTATGGACTGAACTTGGAACCTAACCAGCACTTTTAGAACACCTCATCCAAACTCAGATGAGTGTAAGCTTGGAATTCAGACAGTGTAAGTATGAGCACTGGCACCCTGTGTAGATGACTGACAAGTACTGACTTTAAAAAGTACTTAACCAGGCCAGGGAGATAGTATAATGGTTAGGCAAAGGACTTTAATGCTTGAAGCTCCAAGGTCCCAGGTTCAACCTCTAGCACTACCTTCAGCCTGGGCTGAGAAGTGCTGATTAAAAATAAACAAACTACTGTAAAGTTTAGACGTGAAGATATATAAGGGTAGTCCCTTCAACAGATGGTGCTGGAGAAATGGGTTGAAATATGCAAAAGAATGAAACTAAAATACTATATTTCACCAAATACAAAAGTAAATTTCATGTGGATTAAGAACTTGGATGTCAGACCAGAAAATATCAAATACTTAGAGGAAAACATTGGCAGAACTCTTTTCTGTATAAATTTTAAAGACATCTTCAATGAAATGAACCCAATTACAAAGATGGCTAAGACAAAAACAAATCAATGGGACCATATCAAATTAAAAAAACACAGCAAAAGAAACCACTACCCAAACAAAGAGACCTCACAGAATGGGAGATCTTTACATGCCATACACCAGACAAGAGGCTAATAACCAACATATATAAAGAGCTCGCCAAACTCAACAATAAGAAAACAAATGACCCCATCCAAAACTGGGGAGAGGACATGGACAGAATATTCACTACAGAAGAGATCCAGAAGGCTGACAGACATATAAAATAATGCTTTAAGTCATTGATTGTCAGAGACATGCAAATAAAGACAACAGTGAAATACCACTTGACTCCTCTGAGGATGTCATACATCAGAAAAGATTGCAGCAACAAATGCTGTAGAGGTTGTGGGGTCAAAGGAACCCTCCTACACTGCTCCTGGGAATTTAAATTAGTCCAACCCCTGTGGGGAACAGTCTGTCGAACACTCAGAAGGCTAGAAGTGGACCTACCCTATGATCCTGCAATTCCTCTCCTGGGGATATATCCTAAGGAACTCAACATACCCACCCAATAAGATTTGTATACACCTAAGTTCTTAGCAGCACAATTTGGAATAGCCAAAACCTGGAAGCAACCCAGGTGTCCAACAACAGATGAGTGGCTGAGCAAGTTGTGGTATATATACACAATGGAATACTACTCAGCTATTAAAAATGGTGATTTCACTGTTTTCAGCCCTTCTTGGATGGAGCTTGGAGAAATCATGTTAAGTGAGATAAGTCAGGAAGAGAAGGATGAATATGGGATGATCTCACTCATAGGCAGAAGTTGAAAAACAAGATCAGAAGAGAAAACACTAAACAGAACTTGGACTGGAGTTGGTGTATTGCACCAAAGTAAAAGACTCTGGGGTGGATGGGGGGAGGGTTCAGGTCCTGGAACAGGATGGCAGAGGGGGACCTAGTGGGGGTTGTATTCCTGTGTGGAAAACTGGGAAATGTTATGTTGTATTTACTGTCGACTGTGAAACATTAATATCCCAATAAAGAAATAAAAAAGAGAATATATGTGAAACACTTTCCATAATATAGGTAAAACACCAACCACACTTTGTGACTTACAGTGGATGTAAGGAAGTGGCTACTTGAATGGGGATTCCCTCAATTTGGTGGCAGAATGATTGAAACTTATCTGACAACCTAATTCCTGATGTATGTTAATAACTAGTGGCAATGTGCTGCTGATTTCTCAACCACACAAGGAAAAGAAGTGCCTAGAGATGCCATTCTTCTTCTTCTAGCGTTTGCCCTTCTTCCATAGCCAGTCAACAGCATCAGGTTGAGCCTGATGTCAAGTTTCGAGACCTCCTTTGAATCTGGAGAGGTGGCAGTCGTTGACTATGTGGGTCATAGTCTGTCTGGAGCTGCAGGGGCAGTTCGGGTCGTCTCTGGCTCCCCAGCGATGGAACATAGCGGCGCACTGGCCATGGCCTGTTCGATAGCGATTGAGGAGGGCCCAATCATAACGTGCTAGGTCAAAGCCGGGTTGACGCTCGCAGGGGTCTGTGATGAGGTGTTTGTTCTTGACCTCAGCTGACTGCCAACTCTGTTTCCAAGAGACTGGAACAGAGAAGTTCAGTGTAGGCGTAGGGGACCAGATTGGGTGACGAGACGTCAAGCGTTGGACAGGGAGGGCGAAGATCTCCGCGTATATTGGCAGGTCCGGTCGAGCGTAGACGTGGGAAATGAACTTAGATGATGCCGCATCCCGACGAATATCTGGCGGGGCGATGTTGCTAAGAACTGGCAGCCATGGAACCGGGGTGGAACGGATGGTTCCAGAAATGATCCTCATGGAGGAATATAATTTGGAATCGACCAAGTGGACATGGGGGCTACGGAACCATCCTGGGGCACAGTATTCTGCAGTGGAATAGCAGAATGCCAGAGATGATGATCGTAGTGTGGCAGCGCTCGCGCCCCATGAGGAGCTGGCCAGTCTTGCAATGATGTGATTCCTCGCGCCCACCTTTGCTGCAGTTTTTATGAGATGTTCGTGAAATGACAGAGTGCGATCGAGAGTAACGCCAAGATAGACTGGCTGGGCTTCATGCCGGATTCTCGTATCGCCAAGCTGCACATTAAGCTCACGCGAGGCCGAGGCATGGTGTAGATGGAAAACAGATGATACCATTTTTGCAGTGCTAGGGATTAGTCGCCATTTTTTACAGTCATCAGATATCAGAGACATGTCTTTCGTGAGTGTTTCCTCGAGGATGTCGAACTTGGATGCCTGAGTTGCCCAGCAGATGTCATCGGCGTAGATGAACTTCCTTGAAGAAGTTTCTGGGAGGTCATTGAGATGCCATATAAAGCTACAAATGAAAGAAAATAGAATGTAGACTAGAATTGCTCACGAGTAGGAAAGTTGATTTGAAAGCTTAGTTGCTGTGTTTCACAGAGGGGTGTTTTCTTGAACTTTACATGGCAAGTCTTTTTCCAATCCTTAAGAAGCAAATTTTGAACTTTCCATGAGAAACTTGAACATTTTTCAACTAAAAAAAAAAAGTTTCTTACTCTGACAATGCAAAAAGCAAAGAAAGCTGAAGAAAATGACTTCAGAAGCAATTCTAAGGCACCTAGGTTTTTCTCGATAATTTAGAGAAGTCTTTCTATGTAGAGGAGAGATATTATATGAGGACACCTGTTACTTGTCTTCGTGGGAAATGATAAGTGAAATCGAGTCCCCAAAATAGCTTGATTATAGGGTATCCAGAGGAAGGCTTGATGGCACTGGTGATTTTGTAATACCTTCCTTGCTGTGAGTGCATGATGATTCATAGGAGAAAAATGATACTTGAGGAAAGGATAGAAAAGGTGAATCATGACCAAAAGGAGACTTCATTTATACCATGAACTCATTTATCTGGATATAGTCATCCTTCTAAGAGTTTAAGTTAGTCATAATTAATCTTCACTATAGAGCCATTCTATAAGTATCCAGTGAAATGACAGGTGGTGTAATTACCCATGGAATTCAGGGATATTTTTAAAAAAAACCACAGTTTTAGTCCAGTTGACTCACAGAAGACACTGACTGCTCAGCTTGTTCTGTGTGGGAAGTAAATTAGCTGCCCCTATAGAGTAGAAATTGGCATTATACCTGAAACTTTAAGTGTTTTTGAACATCTGATTACTCTCAGCCTACCACCCACAAATTATATAAAACTTTTGAGAATTGAGAGTTAGTGCTTTCTTTTCATTCTCACTGTGTTAAAAAGTAACTGTACTACCTCTATATGAAGTCAGACACAACATGTATTTACTGAGGAGAATTATACCCAAGTAATCCTTAGTAAATGTTAGCTGTACACATAGTCTACTGATCAAAGAAAACTGGAGACCTAGAAGGGAGTGATGATGCTGACAGAGAGTTTCTATGACCTTCCTAGAGTAAAAGATTCAGTGGTTTCCCCAAAACCAGAATCTGGGTTTTCTAACCTTCAGGGAAGAGTCTGGCCATTGTTTTTCATCCTACTTTAAGAGTTAAGGTGCAGTGCTTTGCCCTTCAGTTTGGAAATATAACTCTCCAGCATTGTAACCCTGAGAAAACCTTTGACTTTCTGACTTACTCATTTGTAAAATAACTAAATATTATGTCTAGCTCATATAATGACTATGAAGTGTGTGTGTGTGTGTGTGTGTGTGTGAGAGAGAGAGAGAGTGAGTGATAAGTTTACAAAGTTGTATTGCATCAAACAAGCACAGTGCCTCAGTGACTTTCTTGTTTTTTTTTTCTACTGGATTGGGACTTCATGGGTGTTACTAAATGAAACATAGCTGGAGTCGTCAGTGAAGATCCCAGGAAGAGTAAAAGACCTTGAGAGACACTGAAAGACTCTAACACCTTAACACACCAGATGCCTTATTTTCTGTTTATGTTCAATTCATCAAAATCAAATCATTCAGCCTCTCATATAACTTGACAAATAGGAAAAGAAAATTATGAACAGAATAAGAAAATTACTCTCAGTTGCATTTGTCACGTTTGTAAATAGAAAAACTTTCTCATCAATAGTTTGATGGGCCATCTTGATTTTACAGTTTTATTTTTTTTGTTTTGTTAAACAAAAGTATATACCAGCTACTTTCTAAATTAGCTGTAATACTGAAATAGGATGTCAAAGTATATCAGAAGCAAGTTAAAAATATATTTTATTTATTTATTTTAATGAGCTAGCTGGCTATATAGATACAATACAGAGCACTGCTCAACTCTGGCTTATGGTGGTGCTGGAGATTAAACCTGGGGCCTCAGAGCCTCAGGCATACAAGTCGTTTGCAGAATCACTATGCTGCCTCTCCAGCCCTAGTGAAAGTAGACACTGCTTGGTATATACTTGTTAAAAGAGAAAATCTAGTTAGGAGACAGCTCACCTAGTAGAGCAGGTTTCTGTGCACCTGCCCTGGGTCTGAGGCTCACGTCATATGGGAGTACTACGCATTGCACCAGGAGAAACAATGCGTTTGTGTCTTTCTCTCTGTGTCTTCTCTTTCTGCCTGCCTTCCACCCCTGAGAGAGATCAGCCCAAGGGTGCCGATCAGCGTGGTATCACACAGGCCTAAAGCCTTGGGTTCAACAAAAGATTATTGATGGTTCTAAATGCTTTGCCTTTGTTGTTTTCGTTCAAAGAAACTTACTACTCCACTTCAATATTCAACACAGCTACTGGCCTGGTGCCCTCTGACTCAGTTTATATAACAATCTAGATGAGGGCCCGCAAACCATTTTTGTAAAGAAATAGACTATATTATAGTTATATAGGCTTTCAGATCATGTGATCTCTATAGTATCTACTCAAGTCTATCATTGATTGTCTTTCAAAAGCAGCCACAGATCACGTGTGAATAAGCAAATAAAGATATATTCCAAGATGAATTTAGTCACAAATCAAAGGATTGGATTTGGCCCATGGGCTGTTCTTTGTTGATCCTTGTTTAGAGTTATCCTCCTTGGCTTGGTGTTCTTTCAGAAACTCTTGTCAGCTCTGATACTTCTGTCATTAAATACTTGACTTCAGGTTTTTCTATTTTTAATTTAATTAATTTTTTTTTTAGCTGATACATCTTCTCATTTCTGTATGAGAAGTTTTTTTTTTTTTTGCTTAAACTTTGGACCTGGAAGAAGTGCACCTCAGCTCCCAGTATCCCAATTTGGTGCCAGCTGTCCCTGAGCAATGTTTCTAAGTCCTGAGAATTGCTCCCCTCACCCCCTCTACCTCCTTTCCATCCACAAATCACACGTGTGGCTTTGTGAGTTTTTGAGGAAATTCTGGTCACATTTTGTTGAGTTTGCAGGTGATTTTTGTTGCTTTTCCTAGCTGACTGGAGAAAGCACAGCACGGATACTGCTGCTCTACAGCCCTGCCTCCGGAAGTCTCATCTCTGTATGATGGAGATCTGTGTCTGCAAGACTTTCTCACCCTCAACACGGTTCGGTTCTCCTTTTACCATCATGCAATAGGAGCTCAACTCCTCTCCATCCGTGCCCTTCCTTTGCCAGAGTCCTTTGATTTGGTGCAGTACACCACACCCAGTCCACGTTTCATTTTGTGTTTCCTTTTTCTTTCCTTGTTTCTCAAGTTCCATTTGTGAGTAAGATCATCTGGTACTCATCCTCTTTTTGCTTTATCTCACTGAATATGATACCCTCAAGTTCGACCCAAGATACAATTCTTACACCTTTCCTGTTCCTTCCTTCTCCTTGTGGTGTATTCCCTTATAGCATTCTCTATACAAGAAACAAATTTCAATAGTCACAATTATTATTGTTATTATTATTTTATATTTTAAATATACAACAACACACCACATTTTTTTTTACATATGTCATTCCACCATGTTGGAACTTTTTTTTTCATTCTTTTAAAGACAGAGACACCACAGCACTTGAGATTACCTTGTTATGTTCCTTCTGTGTGTTACACAGGGCAAGGTATGACTAGTTTGGCTGTTAATTCTACTGTGTTACTGTGCAGTCTATGGTACTTTGGTGGTCTTCACTGTTACTACTCTACTTAATCCACCCCCCCAAGTTTCAGGTGACTTATTTAAAGTGATGTTGGTCTGTGCTTTTGATTGTGGTAGATTTGCACGTAGTAGTGTCAAACTGTGTACTGGCTGTCTTATTCTTATATAGAAAAAGCCTTTGTGCACTTGCGTCTCTGAGAGTTTGGTGATTTTGTGAAATAAACAGGGTTCATAGCATTTCTTAGATGGAGTCTCCTTGGAAGGACACACACGGTGATTGCAAAAGTACCCCAAGAACTGGTGAGAATTCAACTTCCCTCTGAATGTTTTAAGGAGAAAATGAAAGCGTTTACTGCATCTCAATGGAACTGGAGACTGAAAAATAAATACTAAAGCAACTTGCTTCCTGGTAGAGAAAGATCTAGAAAATATTGGACATATGATAAAGCATCATTTCTTTCTGGTTCTTATCTTCAGGGTCTTTGCTATTGATCATGAAGTACATTCAACTCTTTTATTAAATTGAAAAAAATCATTATTTATACATATTGATCATTATATCAAGAAAGCGAGTAGACTAAGCCTGACTTTCCAGTCTTCTTAATCTTAATTGAGTTGTTTATATAGAATTTAAAGCTTGCTAGCAATTAAATATACTGTCTGTGATGTGTGAGTCAAGGAATGGAATCCAGTGATTTTTGTGTCAGCTTTGTTTGTGATAGCAAATCAATATACGAGCCGCAGAGCCAGGAAAACATTCAGCTTCTCTTACGTCTCATGTTACTTACTGTAGTGGGTGGGTAGACATGTGCTACTCCATTCTCTTTGCAAGAAGGGGTTTTGCTGCTTCTCTGCAGGGAAGGTTGCTAGAAGACAGGCTGGAGTTGTCAGCAGCTTTAGGGTCTGCCTCAGCTGGGGTCATTCTTCTTTTCTTTTCTTTAAATGTTTACAATCTTTATTTATTTGATAGAGACAGCAAGAAGAGAGAAAGAGAGAGAGAGAAAGAGAGAGAGAGAGAGAGGAGACAGACACCTGCAGAGAGAGAGACAGAGAGAGAGAAGGAGACAGACACCTGCAGAGAGAGAGAGACAGAGAGAGAGAGAGGAGACAGACACCTGCAGAGAGAGAGGAGAGAGAGAGAGAGAGAAGGAGACAGACACATGCAGAGAGAGAGAGAGAGCGAGAAGGAGACAGACACCTGCAGCATGGCTTCACCACTTGTGAAGCTTTCCCCCTACAGGTAGGGACCGGGGGCTCAAACCTGAGTCCTTGTGCATTCTTTTCTAGAACTGCTCATAGCTGCTCTCATCAACAGTTTGGGTGACAGTCAGTGTTGGGACTGCTGAAGCCTGACTGGGGACACTCTGCTAGACATTACTTGCACCAGAGCTTCCTGTCAGCTTTGTGGAGCCTGCAGTGCAATTCAACATCTTCTGCCCAATCTTGCTCTTCTTGTAGTCACACAGCTTATCACCCCCCACCTCCCAGGGAAGGGGGTGTACTCTAGCTTACGAGAAGCTAATATGTGATGGCAGATACCAGTTCAGCTCTCTTTTTGCTGTCTCATGAACGGGATGGGATTGGGGATCGGTGGTGGCACACGTCGTTGAGCACACACATTGCCATGTGCAAGGGTTGGAGCCTCTACTCCCCACCTACAACGCGTTTACTTCACGAGTGGTGTAGCAGGTCTGCAGGCATCTTTCTCTGTCTCTGTCTGCCTCTCTGTTTATCTCCACTATTTCTCTTTGTGCTATCTTATAGAATAGAAAGAAAAAAAATGAAGTGACTTCTGGAAGTGATGGACTCATTGTGCAGGCATCAAACTCCAGCGATAACACTGGTAGCAATAGTAGTGAAAAAAAGTTTGAAAAAAAAGGGGATGGGGTGGGGTGCATGTGGAATTATAAAGTGAATTTTTATGCTGTCCTGTTTGGTCTATACTAGTTATGGGTTTTCTCAAATCATTCTCTGAGTGAGTTCTTTCAGAGTAATGACTTGAGCAATAAAATATATATGGGTAATCTACTTAGGAGCATTTTATTTTGATAAAATGGTAGACACTACTAAAAATTGGTTTACTGTCTTTTATTTTTTTTTAAAAAGTGTTGGTTTAGCCTCCTTCTGACATAGGAAATCAGTGGAAAAATGATTTCTTTCATTTTTACAATCCTGCTCTTCCAGTCCATGGTCTCTTAGGAGTTTTCTTCCTCCACAGCTTCTGTAGGCTGTGTGTGTATGTGTGTGTGTATGTGTGTGTGTGTGTATGTGTGTGTGTATGTGTGTGTATGTGTGTGTATGTGTGTGTGAGTGTGTGTGTGTATGTGTGTGTGTGAGTGTGTGTATGTGTGTGTGTATGTGTGTGTATGTGTGTATGTGTGTGTATGTGTGTGTGAGTGTGTGTGTATGTGTGTATGTGTGTGTATGTGTGTGTATGTGTATGTGTGTATGTGTGTGTGTATGTGTGTGTGTGAGTGTGTGTATGTGTGTATGTGTGTGTGTATGTGTGTATGTGTGTATGTGTGTGTATGTGTGTATGTGTGTGTGTGAGTTTGTGCGTGTGCGTGTGCGTGTGCGTGTGTGTGTGTGTGTCTCCCAGGCTGGATAGAGGGTGTAGTATTGGGAAGAAGAGAAAGTCAGCAATAGACAGAATGCTGGGAAGTCTCGTCCATTATGGTTCTAGAGGGAGGATAATGGTCCTGTTGATGGTCTCCAAGGGATTTGCTGGATTGGGTTTCACCTGGCTCCTGTCTAATGTGGACAAAAACTGATATTTACTGAGCATCTCTGTACCCTGGATGCTTTACTTATGTAAGCTTCAAACAAAGGTACGTGGTAAATATTTCTGAATAGAGGAAATTGAAGCTTTGTGGGGTTGTTTTCCCCAAGCTAGTTGATATTTTGATGGTAGAGGTGGTGGTAAAGTGTGGTAGCAAGCCTCACTAATTCTCTGTTAAACACCCGTTTTTCTTTCTTTATCAATAAGAAATACTGAATTTTAGCTGCAGTTATTGAAAAAGAATTACTAGTGATTTAATGATTAATAAGATTGTAAGATAACAGAGGCACAATTCCATCCAGTTCCCACCACCAAAGTTCTGTGTTCCATCACCTCCATTGAAAGCTTCCCTATTCTTTATCCCTCTGGGAGTATGAACTAGGATTCTTTTTGGGGTGCAAAAGGTGGAAGTTCTGGCTTCTGTAATTGCATCCCCATTGGACATAGATGTTGGCAGGTGGACCCATACCTCCAGCCTGTTTCTATCTTTCCCTAACAGGGTAGGGCTCTGGCAAGGTGGGGTTTCAGGACATATTGGTGAAATCATATGCCCAGAAAAGTCAGGATAGATAGGTGGAGTTCTTACAGTCCTGAACATAAGTATTTATTTCAGTTTTCAGTTCAACTAGGTATGGCTGTGATGTCAAATTCTTAGCAGTGATTAAGTAGAAATGTTGCCTAGGATTAACCAGTATTTCCTTTAAAAAAGGTGTGGTGAGGCTTCCTTTTCACCCTGCAGTCTGTGATGTGGGTGTCATAACTGACGTTCTAGCAATTAGCAATAACCTGGACCATAAAATGACTTTGAGAATGAAAGTCAACTGCTGGGATGAGGGACCAAAAATGAAAACTTTTGAGGTTTTTTTTTTTTTTTTTTTTTCTGTTCTCACTTCTAAGAATCTAAGCCATTTCTCTTGTCAGATTCTTCTGTTAAATGTAGCCAAACCTAGTTTTACCCTTTGGGATGGGATGAACTGCACATAGACACAAGTATTATGTGGTTATTTTGGTATATTATTATTATTATTTTAAATTTTATTTATTTATTTATTTATTTTCCCTTTTGTTGCCCTTGTTTTTCTTTGTTGTTGTTGTAGCTATTATTGTTGTTTTTATTGATGTCGTCATTGTTGGATAGGACAGAGAGAGATGGAGAGAGGAGGGGAACACAGAGAGGGGGAAAGAAAGACAGACACCTGCAGACCTGCTTCACCTCCTGTGAAGCGACTCCCCTGCAGGTGGGGAGCTGGGGGCTTGAACCAGGATCCTTACGCCAGGTCTTTGTGCTTTGCTCCACGTGCGGTTAACCCACTGTGCTACTGCCCGCCCGGCTCCCCGTTCTTCTTCTTCTTAATCATTTTCTTATTGAGGGGGCTGATGGTTTACAGTGCAGTCACTGACGCCTGGGTACAATTTCTCTCCTCCCTGTGAAAGTTCTCTGCAGAACACTCCCATCCACAGCTTAGGTCCTTCACGTCACCATGCTCCAGGGCCCCGAGGCTTTCTGAAGCTTCTCCCTCTCCCTTCTTTTCCAGAGTCCTTTTCTCAGATGCAATACACAGTGCCCAGTCCAAGACTCACTTTGTATTCTCCTTCTCTGTTCCTCATTAGTAAGTCCCACCTATAAGTCCGATCATTTTTGGTATCTACTCTTCTCTTTTTTTTTCCCTAGTTTTTTTTAAAAAAATATTTATTTTATTTATTCCCTTTTGTCGTCCTTGTTTTATTGTTGTAGTTATTGTTGTTGTCATCATTGTTGGATAGGACAGAGAGAAATGGAGAGAGGAGGGGAAGACAGAGAAGGGGAGAGAAAGACAGACACCTGCAGACCTGCTTCACCGCCTGTGAAGCGACTCCCCTGCAGGTGGGGAGCCGGGGTTCGAACCGGGATCCTTTATGCCGGTCCTTGTGCTTTCCACCACCTGCGCTTAACCCGCTGCGCTACAGCCCGACTCCCTACTCTTCTCTTTTTAACTTATCTCACTGGACATGACAACTTC
This sequence comes from Erinaceus europaeus, assembly GCF_950295315.1. Taxonomy (NCBI): domain Eukaryota; kingdom Metazoa; phylum Chordata; class Mammalia; order Eulipotyphla; family Erinaceidae; genus Erinaceus; species Erinaceus europaeus. Next base: position 80,823,728 of record NC_080177.1, read on the forward strand.
AAGTTACACCCAAGATTATTAGAGGAGATAATCTCATAATTTTTACTATCTGGGTAGTATTCTGTTGTGTATATATACATTTGGCTTCTTTCCTAGGTTTTTTTTTTTTTGCCTCCATGGTTATTGCTGGGGCTTGGTGCCTGCACTATGAATCCACTGCTCCTGGAAGCTGTTTTTTTTTTTTTTTTCTTTTTGTTGCCCTTGCTATTTTATCTTTGTTGTGGTTATTATTGTTGTTGTTATTAATGTTGTTGTTGTTGGATAGCACAGAGAGAAATGGAAAGAGGAGGGGAAGACAGAGAGAGGGAGAGAAAGATAGACACCTGCAGACCTGTTTCACCAGCAGGTGAAGCAAGCCCCATGCAGGTGGGGAGATGGGGACTCGAACCGGGATCCTTACATTGGTGCATGCGCTTGGCGCCACGTGTGCTTAACCTGCTGCGCTACCGCCTGACCCCCTGCTTCCAAGTTTTGGTTATTACATAATTCTGCTTGGTATAACATTATTAAACATTCCATATGTCTTTTAGTAGTATGTAGGGTGGAGTTCAAGGTCTTTCTCTTTAACCAAACCACTCCTGTATTGTGTGGCATACTCAAACTTGTTTTTAATTTAATTTTTAAATTTTTTTTCCCCTTTTGTTGCCCCTGTTGTTTGTCATCATTGTTGTTGTTATTGCTGTCATTGTTGTTAGATAGGACAGAGAGAAATGGAGAGAGGAGGGGGAAGACAGAGAGGGGAAGAGAAAGAGACACCTGCAGACCTATTTCACCACCTATGAAATGAACTCCCTGCACTTGGAGAGCTGGGGGCTCGAACCGAGATCCTTATGCCGGTCGGTCCTTGCACTTCGTGCCATGTGTGCTTAATCCACTGTGCCACTGGCCGGGTCCCTCAAACTTGTTTTTAACAGAAATTCCTTTGACTGGTAGATATTAAACTAGCAACACTGAGGTGCTACCAGGGATCTAAGTCCTTAGCCTCTAAGTTCTTTTATTCTCTTGTTCCCTGTATTTTCATGAAATATAGCACCATTCCAACTGGTTGTATCTTAAGGGGAAATCTACTCTTCTTTTGTGTATCTTTTACAGAAAATAAAAGGGTTATTTTCTGACCGAGAGGAAGATTTTGAACTCAACTGTGGTGAAGGCCTCGATGCTTAACCTGTTCTGAGGACACCTCACAACCAAAATGAGCACAGCAGTGGAGCAAATAGAGAATCCCAGTCCAGGTAGCACTGGAATGAATGTTTGCCCCTGACTCCTTGATTACAATAAGCAATGTGGCTTGGCTGGAGAATGCTGTATTTTCACAGTTGACAGACCAAGCAGCCTGCAGCAATCAGCAGAGGGTGGCTTATTTTGAGTAAAAACATCCGTCAGACGGTGATGAGAAAAAAGCAGAGCTGCAATCAGTGGCAAGTTCTTTGAAGAGCTGTTGATGAAAAATGGATTTTACATGTATCAAATGCAGAAGAGACTGAGGCTCATTTTTTAGCCCCATTTGCATGCATGGGCATTTGTGAACATGAAAGAGAGGAGCGTAATCGTTCTATCAGGAGTGGAACTTTTCTGTCCTCATCCTAAAATAGCATAACTCGTCTGTTACAGAAATGCATTAGGTTTTTAAAATACACGATAATAGGCAATTTCAAAGAAAGATGTAATATTTATTTGCAATGTCTTAGCCAGATGTATTATTTTCATTGGTATGATGAGAAGAGCTACTGATGGAGCCGGTGAGATGGACATCTGGGGTAAGATTTCCGGTCTTATCTATAGTGGCTCTGTTTCACGTGACTGCACAGGTAGCTCTGTGAATCTGCCCCCTCAGTCATATAC